>NW_026712114.1:43507452-43717416 GCF_030504385.1 Musca domestica
TGCCAAAGGTGACCATTTCGAACAAATGGAAACTTATTCTAAAATTTGATGCTATTCCGACATTTTTTGCTTTCATTCAATAAAATTAAAAAAAAATGTAAAAATTATGGCGCGTTTGACTTTGTTGCAGTGTTTTTTATCTCAACCTATAAAAAAAGTGTTTTTTTTTTAGTTTAGTTGAACCTTCTTAAAAAAATGTCTGCAAAAGTACCAGGTCCGAAAATAGTTAGTTTTTTCTGGTAAAAAAGTCATTCGAATGAAATTCTTTTAATCTTTTGCTAAACAACAAACCTGCATTGTTTGTGTGGGGTGTGTGGTAGTGCGTCTGTGTGCAAAAAGGCAGGCAGGAACATGCATGCGTTGGAGTGTGAATGTCGTCTCATTAAACTAATTGCTTCTATAAAAAGTGTCTGGCCTACATTTAGATTGTGTTAAGAGAAAGGAAATAGAAACACTCATCATAGATTTGCCACATTTCACAAATGGCTTGTTATTGTTGAAGTTGCTATGAATGAGGAGAAATATACCTCCGTACTTCTCCTAGGTACGCACTCCCAACCACGAGAACAGAAAAAGGTTGCGGCCGGCCTGGCTGGCTAGTCGTCATGCATTTGTATAACTCGTTTTGACGCCCCTAAATTATGAACGCCTTTCAAAGGAAAACGAACGAACAAAACGAAAGCATTAAAATCACTTTGCTGCTTTAGAATTCAGAGTAAAAGAACTCTACAAAACGATCAAACAACAAGGCAAAGCTTTTGTGCAAAAAAAAAAACGCAGAACTGCAATGATTGTAAGATGATGGCAATGATAATAATGACGTTCACTTGTAAGCGGGGGGGCACAGTGGGGGAAACGGGCCGGAGTAGGGAGCAGGAGGGAAGTTTAAAAAGCAAACTAATAATTACGGTTTGCATGGCAACAAACCAACAACGATAAACCCCCCAATACACTACCAACAACGTGCTTATATTTATTAAGTTCTCTCTCTCTCTCCCTTTTTTCACGCTCCCATCGTAATGCCCAGCAAAAACTATGAGGAGAGAAATGAATCAATCCCCAATGCAATTCTTCCAGTTTCAACACACAAGAGATATATTAATAAAACTAAATGTAGTGATTACTAAAATACACACACTCACACATGATTAAATGCAAGCACACACACACAGACACAGTTGAAGCAAAACTGCATAATGCTTTGACTGGCTGCGTTTTTGGTGTGTGATTATAACAAAAACACACAAAAAAGAACACAAAGAAGAAGTGCAAAAGGGGGGAGAGGGGTATTTGCAAATATTCGCATACATCAAAAGCTCCATTTCCCTGGAAATGTTTTTTTTTTTTTTTGGCAAACCAGAAACACATTACATACCAACCAACCAAGCCAACCTTACACTGCAAACTCCACAACACATCATTTCTCATTGGCAGCACTGCCTCGCTCACGCTCTCTCATACTTTTTGAACCGTACCAACAGCACTTGTTTGCGATGTAGATAGTTGGATGGTTGGTTGACTGGGTGTGTGTGTGTGTGTTTGTTGGTGGGGCTGCTATAAGCAGAGCTTGCCTGCAGTCGTGTGTTCACATTTAAATAATAAGTATTAAACACGTCTGACGACAGTTTTTGCGAACACGAGGTGTAGCCATCCATTGGCGGGTTGGCTGCTGGTAGGTTGTAGCAACCGCCAATTTTTCCTTTTCTGTGTGTTTTGATGAAAACAAGAAAACATGTTTTACTTCAACAACAAAAACAGTAGCAACCAGGCTGCTGCAAACACATTGAAGTCGTTGACTACATACAGCAGCTAGCTGGCTGGCTGGCAGGCACATGAAGTTCTTGTTTGGAGCCCAAATCACAGAAAACCAAAATATCCACACTTTTTTCTTCTTCTCTCTAAGACCGATTGGGTACTAAACAACAATGTCATGATGATGTTTGGGGAGCAGCCAGCAGTGGTCGCATTCACCCCAAACCCAACTTTATTTGGCAAACTTTTAATGCACATGCAGTATTTTTTTTTCTTTTGTTCGTGTTGTTGTTTGTTGTTACTGTAGCCAGCCGTTGCCACCATCAACTGTCGTCTTCATGTTGCCTGTATATGTATGGGTAAATGCATGTATGTAATGAATAATGGCAAACCGCCCAAATTATGAACACATGCTGAGATAATATATATCTAAAAACGAAAATAAGTAAAAGAATAAAATTCTCTCCTGATTTTGGTCTCGAAAGAGACAAAGCTGTAAAAAAACATCAAATGAAAATGTACTAAGGTGGAATATTTCGATAGGCCAGGAGAATTGAGTATTTTTGTGGCGTTTTTATGCTCTCACCACAATATGGAATGGAGGCTGTTGAAATTGTTTTATAAAAAATATGAATAAAAAATGTATCCTTTATATTTTTTCAACATATATTGTTTCTTTTAATACCTATCTACGTTTGAATGAAAAACTTTTCGAATGTGTTACATTTAGTCTCGCTTCGCGCAGAACCCTATATTTTACCCATACAGCTACAATTTACGATCAGCTTAAAATTTTGGATTCGTTCCAATAGTTCGTGTCAGGCCTTTTTTAGTACTTAAAATACACAATTTGTTCAGTTTGACCGAACTGTGGTCGCAGATGAAGGTTATAAAAAAGCTTATGCACCATAAGCATTTATTTAATATATTTGAGTCTCCCCTAGAGCCACCCATAGATTCCAGTAAGAGCTATCAATTTGTCTTACACACTTATGTTCGGACCTGGTAAGTTTTTCCGCGTTTAATCAAATTACACAGACTCAATTCCTGGTGTTGCCCCGCTTCCATCAATTCTTTAAGTTTCAATTTTCCACCATACTTCTTCTGGAACCCAAAAGCGACTGAGAGAGCCATGATAGTAGCTACACCCAATTGCTAGCTGGCAAGGTTTTATATCTTATTCAGCCTTTTCCTTTTTCAGAAAGAATAATAGAAAATGTTTTACCGTTAAGACCAAAAAGTCTTTAAAATCGTTCATTTCGAAATTTGCCGTGAAAAACCTTTGCCAGTTATTCTGTTTAAAACTATTTTAACGTCTGTATGTAAACCCACCCTACCATTTAGTACTTTTCAAACAATTATAGTACGTATTTGCAAAACCACCACCAGAACTCAACATCGGATACCAACAAAGACCTCGGTATCAAATTTCGGGATTCCAGCTGCATTTAGTGCTTTTCGTATAATTTTGATACTTATTTGCCAAAATTCTAGACACCAAGAGTTATCGAAATATAAAATTCCATGGTTTCAGACCTATCCCTTCACCCAATACCACATTTAGCACCATTTAGTAATTAAACAAAAATAGGGCGCATATCGAAAACTACCTCAATATTCTTAACCACAGACACTAACAGTGACATCTATATCAAATTTTAGATCTATACCTTTTCCCCATTCCAAATTTTGTACTTTTTATGCAATTATAGTATACATTACCAAAACCACCTAAATTTCTAAACTCCATATGATAACAAGGAGCTCAATATCAAATTTCGGTATTTCAGCTCTATCCCTTCAACCAAAACCAAATATAAAACATTTCAGTACTTTACGTACACTTATAGTACACATTCCCGAAATCACCTCCATATGACCAGGCACACATAAACATTGACCCTAAGGCACACATGAACATTGACCCTAATACCAAATTTCAGACGTCAAGCACTATCTGTTCAACCAAATATAGTGCTATTACTACAAAAACCCCTTACTACATCCATCCTATACTTCATCAGTGACTCTCATACCAAAATTCAGAATTCAATTTGGTACATTTTCGTACTTTTCGTACCCTTTTAGTACGAATTTTCAAAAAATCCAGCCTTATCACACGTCTTCGCACCGTGATTCTAGTTTCGGCCGTTTCGTCTGGGCGTTGATTCGCAGTTAGTGTTATTTCACTACTCTTTTATGTATAAAGAAAATGTTTGTTTCTATACAAATGTCATTTTTATATCATTAATATTTTGTAAAATACTTTTAATCTTATTATTAACATAACCCTGCGGATTTTTTGGCACATACATCTTCCAACTAGGACTGACAATGTAGGTGCGACTCTTCCAAAGCCTATATACAATTTCTACTTACATTTACACAGCGATGGCCTAGACCGTCAGACGAATCCGAAATCTCCCGACAATATAAACGAATGTTGGATGGGTCAGAAATCTACCGACATTGTAAGCGAAGGCTAAAGGGGTTCGAAATCTATTGACATCCGATTCAGATGCAAGTGCGATGGACACATTTTATTATATTTTGTTTTTTTTTTTCTTTAATTCTAATATGGATTTTGTTTCACAAAGTAATATCAATATGACTCATCTAAATCGGATGCTAGTTGTATGCTATTTAACCACTGTTATTTCATTTTTTAATATTGACAAAATCGCATACATTTGGATGGGTATTAAATTGCAATGGCCAGCGGACTGCTGGGAACATGAACACTTTCTATCTTCCTCTCTCTCTCTCTCTCCCTCTCTCTCTCTCTCTTTAACTTATAATCATTACAATTGACATCCCAGTAAGATTATAGTTCCAACAATAAATAATATATTTACTTCATTTTTGTAAATTGGTTAATAAGAAATTAATTAAATAATTTAAAAAATTCAATTGCATTACAAGAACTACCACTACAACAATTGCGTATAATGAACACAACTGTGGAATACAAATACGCCCCCAAGAGCATTGCAACATACTACCACACAATGAGTAATCAATGAGTAATAGGCATTTTCTCAATAGATGATGCAGCCATTCCCGCTCGTTTTCAAATATCAAAATGTAAATGAACTGCCGCCGGTGCGATTGAAGAAAAATCATTTCTTTTTAATGTTACTATTGCACAAAAAAGAAGGAAGTAAGAATTGAAAAAAAAAAAAGAAAGAAATGGCACGAAGGTGACAGCTTAAAGAGACAATGTTTTACAGTTTTTTATGTGGATTTGAAATTGTTCTCCACGTTTTCCTCCTATTTTGTTGGTGTTACATGTGTAACTAACGCCTTTTCTACATTCAAATATCTCAAATATCTTTTGATGTTTTTTCTTTTCTTTTAATATTTCACACAGCTCACGCAGACAATGAAAGCAATGAAAATAGCACTCAAAAGCAGAACGGAAAACAAGTGCAAAAAAGAACAAACAATAGTCATTTTTATTGCATTTTCATAGACGAATTCTCTCTCTGGCCGTCTGTCAGTCTGTATGTGTGCACACGTTTTTGCATTCACGATGTCAAGTGCATAACCGCGAAATAGTGTGGCAACTGTATTTCAATTCTCTTTATCTTATCCTAAGGGCAGACATATTGCTCACAAAATGTGGGTTTCGTATTAATAATGACAGAATAGAAATTCTACAGAAAAACTGTTGGATACCCAGTCAGCCAACCAGCCAGCCCGTTGCCACCCGTTATTGCTACCAACACCTCCTCTTGGTGAGAATTTTCTTGCTTGCCATTGTTGTCAGAGTGAATGTTATATTTCTCTTGTCTCTTTTGCATTCCAAAAAGTTGAAATTTATGATGACAGCATGATATGCGTTTATTGTTTACAAATGAAATGCAGTTGCTACATATGTACATATGTTTTTTTTATTTATTAAATATGATTACAAAATCAACACAATACTGCATAAATATGTTTTTACATTGAAATTCCATGACCGCAAGGTTAAAAACTTTTGCAGCAATAAAGCGTTGAAATTCATTGAAATTTGTAAGAATTTTGTGTTTCATGCAAAGAACATGAAATGAATGAAAAGTAAAGTTTTGGGATTTTATATGAAATATTACGAGAGCTACAAAGGATTACTCAGAAATTAAAAAAGACATTAAGGAAATGATAAAACTTATGAAGTTCACCTTATATTGATAAAAAATATACGCTTCTAGATCAGAATTATCTCTCTCTCTCTCTCAAAAAAAAGAGTAGTGAAATAATTGACTGAAGCTCCAATCTAGAAATTTTGATCGAGGGCCAGTCTTGGTGCGTAGGGGTGCGATAAGGCAGGACAATTTTGGAAATTCATGCTAAAAGGGAACGAAAAGGAATGAGATAGAATTCTGAAATTTGGAATGAGAGTCACTGATGGTTATGAAGAGTTTCAAAATTGTAAATTTGCTAGAGTTGGGTTTAATGTGAACGGATGAAGCTGGAATTTTGAAATTTTGTATTGGGCTCGCTTTTTGTGATATAGAGGTGGTTTTGCAAATGTTTTGCACGAAAAGTACTAAATTGTATTATATTTGGTTCAGTTTAGTATTGGCTGAACATATAGTGTTTTCGTACTATATTTTTTGTGCATTGTGCACTATAATTGTTCCAAAAGTATTAAGCGGTACTAAATTGGCAATGGGTAAAGGGATAGAGCTGGAATTTCGAAATTTGATATCTGTCGGAATCTGATATTGATGTAGAGGTGATTTTGGAAATGTGTACCATAATTGTTGGAGAAGTACTAAATAGTACTATATTTGGTTCAACTTGGTAATGGGTGCACTTGTAGTGCCTGAAATCGGAAATTTGGACATATGAAGGTGGTTTCGGAAATGTGTCCTATAAATTGGGTATAGGGAGCGAGATAAAATTCTGAAACTTGATATTTTGATTACTATATGTATCTCTGTTTGAGATTTGGTGGTGCTTTGGAAACGCGTTCTATATTTTTACGAAAAGTACTAAATTGAAAGTTGGTATTGGGTGAAGGGACACGGATGGAATGATATTGAGGTCTCTGTTGGTATTTGGAATTGAGATATGGAGGTAGTTTTGGAAATATTTACCATAAATGTTCGAAAGGTACTAAACTTGGATCAATTTTAGAAATATCTAGATTGTTTTGGGTTCTATGGTGAAATAAGGTAATAAGGTAAATACTTTCCTATTTCTCTTTTCGAAAAAGGAAAAAAACTAGCAAATGCATAAAACCCTAGAAAGTTTAATACAATGCATGAAGTTTTCATTAAAAATGTTGTCAAAATGAACAAATTATGAATTTGGATTAGTAAAAATGCCTAACACGAACTGTAGCAACGAATCTAAAATTTTAGGATGTACTTTTCGCTGGCACTTACTGATCGTTAATAAAATGGACAATTAGGGATGTTTGTTTAAGAAATGTTTAATGTAAGAATATATATGAAGAAATATTGTGATTTTTTAAGAATTTTGAGATTTTTTTAAAAGTCCATTGTTTGGGTAACATTTCAAACTTCAAATGTAATTTAATTATTTTAATTTATTCTAGGATTGCTACTAATTCCACAAAACATAATTAAAAAATAATTACAGCGAAAATCCAGCAGATCATGAAAGTAAAGCTAAAAAAAAATATAGAAGACATGTGTATCGGCGTTTCGAAAATTTACATTTCCGAAATTTCCGGATTAAGATTCCTTGGAATCCTTGTATTTAAGTTATATTGCATCTCGGGCTATATTGCAGATAAAACCATTTTTAAAATAAAATTTCCTTTCGTAACACAGTATGCGAAAAAGCATAGTAAAATGCAATGTGGATTTCTTTTGCAAATCCTATTAAAATCTATGGTTTTTTATTTCTTTTTAATTCTGTAGGAAGAATACCTTTAAAACTATATTGGTCAATTTTCAGATTTTGGCTGGCACTTAAGTTATAATCGTGAATTTTTTAATATTTTTTCGTAATTGCCCTTTTATAAATATTTGTCAAAACTTTGAACCAATTGGTGCTTTTAACATTTTACTTCATTTCCGTGTGATTTTTTGTTGCTTGTCTTTTCATTATTCAAACAATGCGCGTACTCAGACACGGCACAAAGAACGCAGCACAATCAAAGATTGCTTGCAATACAGTCAGAGCAAATAATGTTCAGCAAGACGAAAGAAGGCAAGAAACAAGCGACAAAAACAACATTTTATATGATTTCTTCTTTACTTATATTTGGTTCTTCGATACCTTCTTTTTACTTGGTATTCATTCTATTCTTGCTTGGCTTTTTGAACAATTTATTCGTTTGTTGTTGCTGCTGCTATTCTTTATTCTACTCTTTGCTTCGATTTTAATTTGCTGTTCTTTCATCATTTATAATATATTTGCACTTTTAATGCACACAGAAACGCACACAACACAGCCACATACAGGAATACGGATATGGATGTGCGAGGTGGATTACGTGTGTGAGTGTGTAATCAAGCAACAACACTAACAACGGGAATTTTGTTGTTTATATTGGTATTGGTGCGTAGTATGACAAGCAGCAGCAGCAGTGCGGTTTTTGCATTATAAAAATTCTACACAGAGACACAAACAAACAGTTAGTACACTTGCAAGCCTGCTCGTTTGCTGCTCTCGCTTTGTGGTTCCAACAATGCACACACTCATACTCGTCTTGCTCTCAGCAACAACTTGGCTACTCTTGCTCTTTATATCAAAATAATATAACAGCACACAGATACTCTAGCGTTCTCTCTCCCCGCATTTCTCGTTTTTAGATATTGACGCCTACTAATACTTTTATAGAGAGTGAGAGAGTGAGTGAGGCTTTCATGCCGTACTCCCCTCTTCAAACACTTGATGTACATATATATGTATGAAAAAAGAACGAACAATGACTGTGTATGGTTGGTTGGTTGGATTTTATGCATAAAAATTTGCAATTCTCGATGAAAACCGTCGCTCGTTTGTTCGGCAAATGTTGGCATTTGAGTTTTATTATTTTGTTGTTGTTTTATTCTTTTTGGTTCTTGTTCATTGTCTGCTTTTATTTTATATATATTTGATCTTTTATTTTTATTTAAAATTACCTTTTTGAATTATTTTGTTGTTGTTGTGAGAAGACTTGCAGTTGTATTTAATTTTTGTTAATAATTATTATTTTTTTTGTTAGCTTATCAATTATTTACAAAAATTGTATTATTATATTATGTTTTGAGATCACAGGCAAAAAATATTTTCTTATATATCTATACTGAATATGAATATATATGTATGGTATATTGGTTGTATTATTTTGCACTTTTCTTGAATTTCAACACACAATATTTTTTGCTATGTGTATTTTTAAATATTTATTTAAAAATATTTTTTTTTGTTGTGGTTATATATAACTTATTCTCACTTGTTTTAGTAGAAAGTAGAAATTAATCACGAATAAATATTGCAAATTTGTTAAGAGACGATGAGAGGAGGCTTCTTTTTAATTTTCTTTTTTACGTGAATTCGCCGAAATTTCCTTTGCTTCTTCTATTTTCTTAAAATTGCTTGCAATAATAATTTTTTGTTGTTGAGTAAATTTTAATTAATTTTTTTATTTATTTTATTTTTTTTTTTTTTTTTTTTTTGATTAGTGCCGCGGTGTAATATGGCGGACGCTACGTCACCGGTTTCAACGCTCGTCTGCTTAAGCACACACAGTTTCGGTCTTCACGTCGTCACTATCGTTGAACAACACAAATTGGCATAACGTTGCAAAAGCACTCAGACCCAAACGCAGCCACAGTCAGCCAGTGGTGAGCCAGCCAGGCAGCTATCAGCAGTAGCAGACCCTCACTTATAGGCAAAAAACTCACCAACCAACAAACCATCTCCACACATTAACAACTACTCTACACTACCATAATTTATGCTCACCAAAAAGTCATTTAAAAAGGAATGGCAGGCTCACAAACACAAAAATACTGCAGTATGATAAATACAACACTCATACGCATTCACCGACACACACACATACGCTCACTCACCCGGTCAACACTTGTGCAGTGTGCATTTCGGTTCTGTGCACACAGGAAAACAAAAACGAAGAACGAAAAAAAACAACGATGCACACAATCTTGCGAGAGAGCCAGCCAAGCTAGGGGTGAGAGAAAGAGCGGCAAACTTGACTCATAGATACTTCACACAAATGCAATATAAAGTTCACAAAACAACACTGCAGAGTCACATACTCTTCTGGAAGGAAGTTCTTCTCTCACTCACTCTCTCTCTCACTGAATGCCTATGGCAACATTTTTGCAAACTTTTTCGGTTTGTTTGCACCCCCCGTACAGTTCATGAGTAGGGTTATTTGCAAAATATCAAAATAAGAAAAAAAAAATTACTCCTGAGAGAAGAATGAAACGGGGAGAGAAATAATCTTAATGTTTCTCATTACAGTGATACTAACTTTGCGGAAGTTTTCAAATAGCTAAACCAAAATAAAAAATAGATTAAAATAAAAAAATGAAAAGTAAAAAAAAAATGATGTAATTAAATAAAAAAAGATTAAAATAGTGAAAATTTAAAAAAATGAAATGAATGGGAAAAAATATACAAACATTTTTAAATAGACTCTAAGAATTAGAAGAATATTTATATTCATCTGTTCAAATAGAGACACATCATATATTTAAGAAAAATTTAACGTCTTTTGAAATTTGCAACCAAATAATATTACGGAAACCTACGGTTTTGAGTTTTATTTTTTTTTTAAGGCGTACGACACCGACAAAATGTTTACAGGGCGTTTTCTTAAGAAGTTTCAAATTTCCTTTGAAATGAATAAACCTGATTTAATTTTAAAGTAAAGCACTCATAAAAAGGCTTAACCTTGAAAATGATAATGTTTCACATTTGTTGTTTTCAAGATGCAAAAACATAATACATTGAGTCTTGTATATCATCTTCTTTAAACAGCTTTTTAGGGAGTCATCAAAAAGGTTTAAATACCACAAAATGCAAGCAATAAATAAGCAAACTGCCTTAAGAACTGGAAAAATTAAATGTATATAAAGCAATAGATGCCCAGGAAAATTCCAAAATTTCATTATACAAAGGCAAATGTAGTTATCTAAAATGGGAAAGGTTATCCTTTCTAAATTTATGTTTGAAAAAGTAAAAGAAAGTTTTCCCAAAAAAAGCACAAAATTCCACAGCTTCATAAAAAATACTGCAAAGGCAGTATTCGGTTCGGAACGTGAAATATATTGTTCATCGAACACGCCTCTTAATAAATCCGTTACTACGTGTGTCCCCTGCATTTTGGGCAAAAAAAAAAGTACTCATCGCTTGCAGTGCTCACAGTTACGTTATAATTCACAGCATCTTTTGGAGAAGAATGCCGATGCCTACAGCCCATAAATCGCACGAAACTACTACTTTTACTAGATGCATTGACAAAAATCTAGCTGACTTAAAATGGAAGAAGCGCGCGATAAACTTTAGCTAACATGTGGATATTTTGGTGTATTCTGAGACCCATATCAAAATTCTATTGCGAAAAAAATGTATTGATCTGATCGGAATTTTTACATATAAATCAAATAATATAGCATTTTTAAAACTAAATATTGCCAGTTATCTTCCCATAAAATTTCGTTTAGAAAATATGATTGATAATATATTCTGAAGACAATTAGTGGCGACGTCAAATTTAAGGGACTCGTAACTATGCTAAAACTAAAAAGATCACCAGGATAATTAAAAAAACTGTCAAAGGTACTCCTTAATACGTTTTTTCACTATTAAGCGATGTTTAACCTTAATATAGGTTATGGACGAATCAGAAATATAAAAAAAAAACAAGTAAGAAGCAGCTAAGTTCGGCCGGGCCGAACTTTTAATACCCTCCACCATTTCGAAGGAAATTGAAAAATTTCAAAAAAAAAAAAAATTGCGAAATACTAAGATATGGACCTGCTTACGGAATTTTTTGTCATAGGCTGTAGTACCCATTACGAACTCCAAATACGGAATTTGTTACAATTACGCTGAATAATGTCACAAAAATCATGAAAAATACGGAGTATCGGGAGGTACCGTCACATGGAGGATATACGAAGACGCAGACCTGCATAGATTTTTTTGCCATAAGTTGTAGCACCCTCTAGGATCTTCCAGTACAAATTTTATAACGATTCCGGTTAATAATGTTGCTGAAATCATTAAAACACCGAATATCGGGAGGTACCGTTATATATGGGCTATACGAAGACTTGAACCTGCATACAAAAAAGTTGTTAGAGGCTGTAGTACACATTACGAACTTCGAATACGAAATTTTAAATAATTTACGAACTTAGCATGCCCACTGGTAAACTATGCATGTATGCAAAATTTTAGCCTTTTATCTCAATTCGTTCGAAAGATAGCGTGATTACAACAGACACACAGACAGGCGGTCATCGCTAGATCGCCTTAGAATTTTACGCTGAACAAGAATATATATACTTTTTAGGGTCTATTATGAATATGACAAAGTTAATATATCCTCCATAGAATGGTGGAGGGTATAAAAACATATGCCGAATTTGCAAAAAAAAAAAACTATTTTACTTATTTTAAAAATTCAACACAAACAATTAAAAGTGTACTTCTATTGACTATTGAAATAATGCAGAATCTCAAAATAAATTTATTCGAAACAAAAGGAATTTCCACCCTTTGAATGTCGAATACTGGGACGGGTAAGTGCATATTCGGCATAGTACCCAATCAGAAGCTGATAAACAAAATTCTACTATTTTAAACTCCATAAAACTTGTCTAGTAAAAATAAATAAATACATATGGTCATTTTCTTTTTCCTACGTTTTTCTGAAACTTTTACCAACTTTTACCAATTTGGCAAATTCTCTATGAAAATCGCCAAATGTCTCAAAAACCGCCAAGTAGACATCATGATAAAGTTTTTATATATTTATGTAGCCTAGCCGTAGCACATTGTTTTATTTTTGCAAAAAAAAAAAATAAATAAAAACTATTAGCAGCACTATAAGAATTTGCACAACAAAAGGGGGATTGAACAAAAATATCATCACACACACAGACACACAATCACAAATCGAACAACACATTCCAGCATTTGAAAAGAACACACACAGCATTTTTTTTTTCTTATTTTGGCAGAGAGCTTTTTGCGAATTTATTGCTTTGCTCTTCTGTTTTATTGTTGTTTCTAAACACTGGCAGGCAGGCAAGCAGACTGGTCGGCCGAACGATCATTTTGGCATTTCAGAGGTTTGGTCATCTATCTCATCGTCATCATCAATCTCAAATATTTCAATGTACTAGGTATGGAACACTCCCATTTGGAAATTAAACAAGTACAACAATAACAGTCAAGAGTAATATGGTTCATTGCCTGGCTGGCTATGTGGATTCTATAAAAATAAACACCAAAAAAAAAATGCCTCTCTTTCAAGTGGATTCTAATACAGGAACGTTGTTGCAAAATTAAACAAAAATGAATAAAGAAAGAAAGAAACGAATGAATGAATGTATGAAGAGAAACAACGACAAAACATATAGAATAGAATGGGCGATAAGCAAACACAACATGATACAATGTGTGTTGATGGGGGAGAACTTGGATGTGCAGTGTGCACAGTACCGCACATGCTGATGTTGTCGGCCGATGGAGCCACAGTAAAGCATGTTTGCGAATTTTTTTGTCCATTACTCTTTGTGTCCTCTACTAAAATCCACAAACGCACACACACATAGCCATAATCGAAAAAAAATAGTGCATGGTATGGCTCTTTGTAAAATTGTCTCCCAAAAACATTTTTGCAAAAACCAAAAATGTTACTCACAATTCCCCCTCTCATAGCATGATGAGCCACAGAGTAGTTGAAAAAAGTGTGTGTGTGTAAAAGAGAGAGGAGAGAGCGCGAAAAGCTTCTTGGCAGAAAGGTTTCTGTGTGTATTAGTTTGGTATGCTCCACTGTTGATTACTGGGACGTGGGGGATATTTTGGCGTTAGGTGCATTAGTGTACTCAACGTTGTTGTCGTCACCATGAATACGAACCGATGTGACGATGGACTGTGAGACTCGCATCCACACACACACAGATATGCATGCATATACATGACATTTTGGGAGAGGGGAGAAGACAAGCAACGTAACAATCAAATGTCATTCCACAAAGAAGCTCGGCAAATTAATATTTATTGTAAATTACATTATTTAACTGTTATCCGTATAGGACGGAGTTAGAGAAAAGGTGATATATTTAATTAGGTCCGTAAGAGAAAAAGAGAGGGAGAGATGATGGGGCAGAGGTAGGGAAAACACTGGGTTTAATGGGAAGAAGAACAGTAATAGTTTTAGAGAAATTCATTTGAAATCTTTATCTATAGGGGAATAAGGTGATATTTTGTCAACGTCTTCGATGTACTCTTTAAGGTCTTCTTAGATATAAGAGATCTACGATATAGACTTCTAGAGCCGTATGAAAAATTAAAAATATTAAGGGCTCTTCGTTATATGGACGACTTCACGAGGTTTTACTATATATGGAAAACCTTTTGCATACGTAGAAGACCTCAAAGTGTCTTACATTCAAGGGGTCTTCTAGGTATAGAAGACTTCAAGTAGTTTTCGATATATAGACGTTCTCAAGGGGTATTTGATGTATAGAAGACAGACTTCTAGGCGTCTTCAATATGAAGAAGACGTATTTGGCGTATTTGATACATAAAAAATACAAAGGGATCTTCGATATTAGGACATCACAAGATCTTTCATATGTAAGACACCTCAAGGGGTTCCGATATATAAAGTAGCTCAAAAGGTCTTTAATATGTAGAATACCATGAGGGGTCTTTAATAATGATAATCTGAAGGGATCTTCCATATATAGAAGAACTTCAGGGACGACCTCATGGTGTCTTTCACGTATATAAGGCTTTGAGGCCTCTTGTGTATATAGATGACCTCAGGAATTCTTACATATATAGAAAACCTCAAAGGGATCTTTTATAAAGTGATCAAGTGATCTTTGGTATATAGATGACCTCGAGGCTTCTTCGACACAATATAAAACATAAAATATCTCAATGGATCTCTTACGTTGTCAAGACCTCGAGGTATCAACAGATTTTTAATGCATAGTAGGGGTCATCAATATATAGACGATCTAAAGGGTTATTCCATATACGAGGTTTTTCATAGACAGGCGAACTAAAGGTGATGACCTCCAGGGGTCTTCTATTTATAGATGAAGTCAAGGGGTCTTCCATAAATAGATGACGTCAAGAAGTCGTCTATATATGGATGACCTCAAGGGGTCGAAGATTTCTAGTATCAAGGGTCTTCTAAAAAATAGAAGACTTCAAGGGAACATAGAAGACCCTTTGAGGTATTATATGTCTACAAGACCTCAAGTGGTCTCTTGTGTACAAATGATCTAAATGTGTCTTTTTTATGTAGATTACCTCTTCTGCACAGGTATGACCTCAAGGGATCTTTGATCAAAAGATACCATTTTCTATCAAAAGGCCTTGAGGCGTCTTCTAGCCATAGGAGACCTCAAGCAAAAGACTAGCATAAGGAGAGTCTTATATAAATAGCATTTTTAGGGGGTCTTCTGTCGAAAAAACCTTAAGGAAGTTCAAATGTTGTCGTCATACTAATGCAACATGTTAGAGGTTCTAAAAAAATCTTCCATTAAACTTAATAATGTAAGAAACGCCAACAAACATCAGTAGACAAACATAGCAGCAGCAGCTAGTTGGCTAAATTGTGTTATGTTCATCGTTGTAGTCGTCGTTGTCTGCTCCAGAAAAATGAAAACATCTAAAACGCCTTGAAATGACCACTTAAACATACAATGTTGTGTGTTGTTAGTCCGGCCATCAGACGGCCAGTCATTCCGTCCGTCACTCACTCACAATTTCGTCTCTAAGTGTTCTGTTCTGTTCTTTTTTTTGTTGAATGGTGTAGAAAGAATGTTCTTTGTTGTTGCTGTTGTTGTTGCCGCTGATGTCTAATTGTGTTCTTATCATTTGTGCTGAGCCATATACTATGTACGAATGGATGTGTATGATCATACATACAAACATACATATTATTTATACACTCAAACATACTTATTTACAATGTGTGATAAAAGCGAAATTTTTTGCTAACAACAACAACACATCAAAAAATACAAACAAAAGCAACAACAAAAACAGTTCTCATAAAAAGCTAACAGCGGCAAATCTTAACAGCAGCAGCAACAAACACTTTGCACACAAAAAAAAACCCGAAACTTTGTTGAATGCAAATTTTGTATTCATATGTCCATATATGTGTGTAGGTATGTCGTGTTGTCGATGGACGGACGGACAGACGACCAGAATAACATAATTTGTATGGGTAGATGTAGCGTTTTATCGTTATTATTGTTGTTGCTGTTGTTTCTTTGACGTCGCCGTTGCTGACGACCATTTTATGTTGTTAGAAATATGAAACTGTCGTTATAGAAAATACAAAAAAAAAAAAACATATAAATTTATAAAATACTAAATACATAACTAAATGAAAATAAAGATAAATGTTGCAAATCCAGCAACATCAAAGATATGTTTCTTTTAATAATGGGTGTGTTTTTTTGAAATATTAAGTAAATTTTGAAATAAAACTAAAGGCTAGATATAAAAAAACTATTTTAGTCCTGAATATGAAAATACGATTAAAAATCAAAAAATTAAGTTCGGCCACGCCGAAATTTTTATACCCTCCGTCATTGGGTAAAGAAAACAAAAAATTTATACAAGTAACTGAATTCAAACATGTTTCACTTTAAACTACAAATGCCAGAAAGAGCGTTTTGATAATGCCGTTAAACTTTTCACAAAAAAAAAAAAACAAACATAAAGGTGGTTAGGCCGCTGTATGGGGGCCATACAAAACTGGAACCTGAACCTCCATAGACAATTTTATGCCATCTACCAAATTTTCTGAAAATCTGAAACAATTTCTTGGGTAAATATGACTAGGATTATTAAATATCGGATATCGTTATATGTGCGCTATAGAAAAATGTAAATATTCATCGGAGCTAGAACCAATTATGAGCCACAAATAACAATTTTTAGACAAATCCGTGGAACAATTAGTAAATCATGAAAACACTGAATATCGGTAGGTACCGTTATATGGGTGCTATAACAAAACGTGGACCTATACATATAATATTTTGCCACCGAAGCTAGAGCCCATTATGACTTACAAATACCAATTTTTAGACAAATCCGTAGATATGGGTGCTATAACAAAACGTGGATCTATACATACAATGTTTCGCCACCGGAGCTAGAACCCATTATTACTTAAAAATACCAATTATTAGACAAATCACTGAAAAAATGTGGCGAAAATTATCAAAATATCGAATATCGGGATCTACCGTTTTTTAATACCAACCATCCTAGATACAATATAAATTGTTCTGCCAAATTTTTAAGCTTTATGGCAAATAATGTGGGCTGTATCGCAATTTAAGCAGACAGACAGACAGACGGACATCGTTATATCGAGAGCTGCTGGATATGCTATATACTTAGTGTTCTATATTCCTAAAATTCCCCTATTAAAAACCAGTAAAGAAAGTCTTAAAGTCGGTCGGGGCCGATTTTATGATACCCTACACCACTTTGCTAATTTTGTAGAGCTGCGCATAACAATTAAAAGTTTTTATGGGAGAATTCAATCATACACGCTATGATTATAATTATAATTTAAAGTTCAAAGGGCTAAATATGCCGAAGCATTTGTATCTTTTAAATTCGGACTTGTATTACCCATTTGGTGCACAATTAATTAATCGGATAAAGATATATATGGGAGCTATATCCAAATCGGAACCGATCTCGATAAAATTTGGCAAAGATATTTCTGAGCTGTATTTGACATATTTTCTTGAATATCGTTGTTACGGAGTGCATATTACGGCTGTGGGTAACAAATATGACAAATCGGATGAATAGTATATATGGGAGCTATAGCTATATCTGAACCGATCTTCACCAAATTTGACATACTACCTTCTAGACTCAATTCGGTCGTAAGTGCCAAATTTCATCCCATTTGGGCAAATATTAGAAGTTTGGTGTGCAATAAAACGTAAATCGGACGAAGTTATATATGGGAGCTACATCCAAATCTGAACCGATCTCGATAAAATTTAGCAAATGTATTTCTGAGATGTATTTGATATATTTCCCCAAATATTGTTGTTACAGAGTGCATATTACGGCTGCGGAACAACAAATCGGATGAACAATATATATGAAAGCTATAACTATATCTGAACCGATTTGGATCAAATTTGGCATACTTATTTTCAGGTCCAATCTGATCGTACGTGCAAAATTCCATACTATTCGGACTGATATTACACGTTTGGTGCACAATAAAAGGCAAATCGGACGAATATATATATGGGAGCTATATCTAAATTTTGACCGATTATCTCCAATTTCAATAGGGTTCGTCCCTGGGCCAAACAAATGATTTGCGCAAAATTTCATCTGGATAGGGCAATAAATGCGAACTGTACTTTGTATACAAAAATACATGGACAGACGGACGGACATGCATAAATCGACTCAGAATGTGATTCTATGCAGATCATCAAAAGGAACAATGGGTCTATCTCGTTTCCTTTTGCCTGTTACAAACAAATGCACAAAGACATAATACCCTGACCACCTTGTGGTATAGGGTATAAAAATTAAACGAAAAAAAAAAACACCAAAAAAAGTTTGTTGTTCTATTTTAACGAGTTTGAATTTTTGAAATTGATAATATTTAGTGGTTCTCATTTTTTCTATCTGACCTTCAATGTTTTCTGTTCGTCACCCTTGTTTTATTTGTAAGAATGTTTTTCTCACAAAATCGACATCACCTGGCTTCTACTGTTTTTTCTGTTCTCGGCGCGAGCGCTCTACCAAAAAAGACTCTACAGAAGATCTAAAAATTCGAGGGAGTTTCACTCATTACTTGATTTCGAGGATTTGAGTACACCTTCAAGTTCAAAAAAAGAAATCGATTAGACCCTTTTTTATGCTACTCGAATAAGAGAGGGGTTTCTCGTTTTCGACCCTAGAGAAGTATGTATATTTATATGTGAGCATGTTTATTTGCATCTGCTGTTTTATCTTCTTGGCTTCTATACACATATACTCACTATTTTTATAGATTTTTTCAACTTGATTTTACTCGTAGTCTTAACACTTACTCTATTAAGAGCTTTTTGAGCAACTCGCGAGCACTCCACAAAAGAGTGAATAGTAAACTTCGTGTAAAACTTTATTCTTCGAGTTTCGCCAGGGTGTGGAATCGAGACATTTGTCTACATAAGATCTCAAAACGCTGGAGTTCGTGAGTTTCGTGAGGTCTGCTATATAAGGAACACCCTAGCGTTTTGAAGATTAAAATTTAAATATTTCAATTTCGATGTTTAATTTTCTATTTTTGATTATTATTTTGAAACAACCCAATGTTATATTTCCGCCAAGTTGAACACATGCAAAACTTTAGCTTCAAACGTTCAACATAACTGTCGGCGTTCCACAAACATAAAAATGTGTTCCACACTCACATTAGAAGGAAGGAATACATACACATACACACTCAAAAAATGCCGGTAAAATAAGAAGTTAGTTGACTCTGATGATGAGGAGGATGATGATGGTGTTGTTTTTGTTGTTATGGATGGATTCTATGCAAGGAAGCTAGCCAGTCTGTCAGACAGCCAACCAGCCATCCAGACTGTAAGTCAGTCATGCAGCACATGTACAATAGTATACCTCGGGTACAAGGTTTCATCAAAACATTTCTCAAGTTGCTTAAGAAGTCCACCTCCTTCTTTTGCGCTTATGTTTTGGTTTCTTGCTTCCTCATAAATAAGGGAGTGAAATAAATGAATACAAAGTAAACAGAGGATGAAGGAATATTAGACAAGGAAAGGTAGGCAAAAACAAGATGTGTTTTTTGGTTTGTTTACATTGTAGGTATGTTGTTTATGGGAGTAATTTTTTGTATTTAAGACATTTTAAATGTCCTTTATTTTTTATAAATAAAAAAACTTAATTATTTAAAAGTTTTATTAAATCTCATTCCCACAGCAATACTTAGAGTTTTACAACATTTCTCTATTTTTTCTATTATTTTCCATTCATTCATAAATCTCTGTATGTTTTGCCATACAGTTGGGCGTGTTGTGGGTGAGTGAATGCGACAGACCTCGATAATGAACTTTGAGTGTCTGGTGGATGCCAGTCAGTAGTTGGTTGGTTGCATGTCTATAATACCGGCTAAATGGGCAACGTCATTCTTTCACACACACACACACAGAGGCCAGCCATAGAAGAATAGCAAGCAAACAGCTACTAGCTAAGGCATAGCTGCTCAATGCGCATGCATTTCAAAAAATGTGGTCACTAAACACAATGCATGCCAGGGAGGTGGCACATCAGCTAGACAGATAGACCAGTGCAGGATGTTGCAGAAAAACACCCACAAACACAGACACACGGGAAACAGAAAATAAGGAAGGAGACGATGATAAAGAAGGGGGAGTAGAGGATGCAGAAGTATGAGATCCAGCACTTGGCCAGTGAATATATACTTTGGAAATTACCACATAACAAATTACCTAAAGGGATAATTATTTTTAATCAAAGAAATTAAAATATCTAGAAGTACCTAGTATAGGAAGAGAGGACAGCAAGAGGCAAAGAGGTGCATAGACATAAACAAAAACCAAACTGACTATGGAATGGAATTTTTCTTTGCAAGGCACAAGTCTGACTGATGTGGCCATGTGGTAGCAATGACGGGGCAGGCAATGGGTGTTTTCCTCAATGTCTGCCGTCCATGCTAATTTGTTGTTGTTTGTTGTTTCTTGGTTTTTATTGTAATTATATGGCATTTTGTTGGCATTTTTTTTATCAATATAATGGGGCCAGCCAGTAATGCAAGGTTGAATTAAATGCCATTTTGTAAAGGACTTGCATCAAAAAATATTTGATAAATATTTTTCTGTTTTTATTTTTGGGCAAAAAGAAAATCATAAATATTTAAAAGTAAATATTTTCACCACAAAGGTCATACAGTTGGCAAGAAAATAGGAAATGATAAAGATTATGCAAAATTAAAGAAAAACTAATATTTAAAACCTTCTAAATATAGAAATTTCCAAAAAGGTAAAAAAAAATCCTCAAAAACATAAAACATTAAATCTTATGTATTAGCATTTTATTTATTTCTACAACTAATGTGAATATGAAAAAATAATGTCTAATGTTTTTCACAATAAAAAAAAGTTAAAAAAGCTTTAAGTTCTTTGAATACCCTCAGCCATTTGGAAAAAAATTTGCCAATCTTCAAAAAAAATTAAGTCTATTAAAATCTTAAAAATACCAAATGTAGACGTTACATTATGGTCTAGACGAAGAAGTGGACCTGCATAGACAACTTTTGTCATAAGCCATTACAATATTCAAATGCGAAACCTTAAAAAATCTAAATTCATCGAAATACTGAATTTTCGGAGGTAGCGTTATATAGGGGCTATACGTGGACCTGCACAGACACTTTTCAGTCTTAGGCTGTAGTATCCATGACGAAGTTCAAATACCAAACATGAAACATTTCCGGTGAATAATGTCGCTTCAATCACCGAAATACCGAAAATAGGGGAGGGGAGGTACCGTTATATGGTGGATATACCAAAACGTGGACCTACATGGCTCATTTTCAATACCAAAAGTCCTGCAGACATAATATACATTTTAATAAAATTTTATCAACCCACTTCATTTCGTTCGGAAGCTAGAGTGATTTCCATAGAGAGACGGACATCGCTAAATCGACATGGAATTTTATGCTGATCAAGAATATATATACTTTGTGGGGTCTAAAATGTATATTTCGAGATGTTAGAAACGGAATGGCAAACTTAATATACCCTCCATACTATGGTGGAGGGTATAAAAAATCCTGAGAAATACCAAAAATCGAAGACGATATCAAAATATCTAAAAAAAATATCATAATACGGCCCTATGAAAGTTACATCAGAAAAACTAAAAGTGCTTCTAAAGAGAGCGGACCCATTCTAAAGGAGTTCTTCTGTGGTTTCTTTTACAGCTAAACAAAATATATTTCATAAATAAAATTCATTTTAAAAATGAAAAACTTCAATTTTTATTAAATAAAATTTTGGACATTTTAGATATCGTTCTTTTTAAGCGATAGCTTAATTGACATTATTTTTTTTAAAGATACATTCACATTGCATTTTAATTTCTACATAAGTAAACTAATGTGTATAAATGTATACATACATACATACATGTATAAAACAAAACGGAAATATCAAATTTAACAAGCACTGCACATTCGATGGAACATTTGAGATACACTCGAAAAAAAAAATGGTAAATACATAACAAAAGATAAACCATATGAATATAAATTTATCAAAAGAAAATTCGAACTGTATCGGACCACAATTATTATTATAAAAATATAATATCTTTAGATCGATATGTAAAAAACCCCTCCATCTCAAAAAGCTTACGGCCTACGAAAATTATATCTGCGAAATCTATCTAAAAACTAGTTATTCAACGCAGTATTGCATATTCGGGGAAATATATGAAATACAGCTCAGAAATACCTTTGTCAAATGTTATCTAGATCGGTTCAGATTTTAGTTTTTTTTTTTTAGTTTTTTTCTAAATAAAAACAAGTAATAAAGCAGAACTTTCAATTTAAGGAGAAACTTGAAAATTTAAAAAAAAATTCTGAAAAAAATCCGTTTAAATAATGACATCTATGCGGGGGCTATACGAATACGTGGGCCTGACTATGAATTTTTTTCATAGCTGTAGTACCCATTAACATCTTCAAATACGAAATTTGAAACAATTCTGGCGAATAATGTCGCTAAAATCATCAAAATATAGAATAAAGGGACATAGAATTTTATGCTGATCAAGAATGTATATACTTCGTAGGGTCTAAAATGTATTTTGAGATGTGTTACAAACGGAATGACAAACTTAATATACCCTCCATACTATGGTGGAGGGTATAAAAATGAAACGATAATTCTGAAAGAATATTCTGGTACATTTCTTAGAAAACACAAATAATAGCTAAATACGCCGAAAAGTCAATATTTAAGGAGTTATGGCCATTTTAAAATGTTCAATAATTCAATCTCAAAAAAGTGATCACAAAAAATAGCTAAAAATGCCGAAAAGTCAATATTTAAGGAGTTATGGCCATTTTAAAATATTCAGTAATTCAACCTCAAAAAAGTGATCACAAATAATAGCTAAAAACGCCGAAAAGTCAAAATTTAAGAAGTTATGGCCACTTTAAAATATTCAATAATTCAATACATCAGAAAGTAAAAAAAGACGCATGGAAGACCCAATGTACGTCACCGACTATTTGTCAAAATCAAAAAAGATTAGATCAATCTATAACTAGACACCCCCCTATATCAGAAAACGAACAGAAAATCCTGAAAGAACATACCAGAAAGTCTGAGAAATGGATTATATCTCAAAAAGTAAAAAAGGACGACACCGACTATATATCAAAATCCAAAAAGATTTTATCACTATATCGTAATTCCTATGAAATTTATTGATTTTTTTATTTTCTAATGGATTTTTTTTTCTTCAAAATTTGAATTTAGTTAATTTGTTTATCTTTAATTCTGTATTTATACAAAAAAAAGTGTACTTACTCAAAGTAGTTGTAGCTGTTGTAGAGTTCGAAGTTAAAGTGTTGATGTTTTCCAGTTGTCGAAGAGCTGGGGTATATCGGCTTCTCCAAAAATTAAAATAGAATTAAGTTGAAATCCAATTAGCGCAATGACGATTGGTATCGGGTTTTGGGTGTTCGACGCGATCTCTCCTCTGTGTGTGTGTGTGTGTAAGATTAAAGTTTTTTTTGGGGTGTGAAAGGCCTCGTTGGTATTATATTTTATAGTTAAATAAAATTACAATTATTTTAATAAAACGAAATTACAAAACAAAAAAAATAAATGAAAAACAAGTAACACCAAAACCCGAGAGTGGTGTGGTGTCGTCGTCGTGTTGTTGAGAGGGGGGTTTTCGGCACAATTTGAAGTAAGTATTTGGAAGATAACAAGTTGTTGTTGCTGTTAGATAATCCCAATTGGTTGATTGTTGAAGTCTGGATTTGATTTTTCTTTTTTGTTGTTTTCTTTTCGTTTCTAGATTGTATAAAAGAACACAGCACTTGAATTTGAAGAGTTTTTGGTTGTTTTTGTTTTTTGTTTTTTTTTTCAAAGTTTGTGGTTTAGACACAATGAACACTAAAATATATTGTTGTTGTTGCTGAATATTTTACTAAAAATACATAGAAGAAAAAAATATTTAATTAAAATTATTACTCTTAACAAAAAGTAGTTGTAGTTTTTTTTTTTTTTTGGCACTTTTCACTTGTGTTTTCTTTTTGTTGTGTTTTTTTTTTCTTTCCTATTTCTTCTGATCACTTTCCTCCTTTGTTATGACGAATTGTTATTTTGTTTATTTTCGGGTTTTTGGTTTTAATTTTATTTAAGTTCATGTGTTTGAGTTCTTTTATTTTTTTTTTTTTTTTGGCAAATAAAATAGAATTCTTACGTGTCGGATTTTTATTTTTGCTTTTGGTTTGGCTTAGTTTAGTTTGGAAAAAAGTGTAAAGCGCGCGTTATAGCACGAACGACGAACACACAACTGGCTGAGAGCAAAGAGAAGATGCAATAATGATGCACTTTTTGTGCCTGTTGGGATTGTGTGCAAAAATACGATGACGTTTCAACGACGACGATGCGAAGCTCCATGCACACGAAGTTATGCACGACCAGGTTTGATGTAATGGTATTGGTGGTGGTGGTGGTGGTGGTGGCAGACTGGCTCACACACGTTCTATGCCAAAGAACTTTGAATGGACTCTAGTGGGGGGTAAGTAAGTAAGAGCTAAGTTGTTGCTTTGTCCACTGGAGATCGTTGGCTGGCAATCTCTGCTGCAATGAATGCACTTTTGAAAGGTGTCGTTGTATTGGTGGTGGCAGTGATGATAATGCATCAGCAGCTGCGTTTTCCTGAAAATGCACTTTCTAGTAAATGCATTTTGCAATGCACTTTTTGTGTGTCTCTCTCTCTCTCTCTCTCTCTCCCTCTCTTAAAACTGCATTTCA
The DNA here is from genome assembly GCF_030504385.1 of Musca domestica. Lineage (NCBI taxonomy): Eukaryota > Metazoa > Arthropoda > Insecta > Diptera > Muscidae > Musca > Musca domestica. The sequence goes on from NW_026712114.1 coordinate 43,532,460, forward strand.
TTTAATTGAAAGTACGTTTTTATTACACATACGCACAACAGCACACCCTGCCCGCATGCCGGTCAACAAATTAATAAAATAAAAGAGAACCTTTGCAACGAACACACAAGAGAGCCCAAATGCAAGCCAAGAGCTTTATGATCTATTGTGTGTGGGTTGTGGTTGGTTGCTTGCTTGCTATTTCGAATGGTTGCTCTACCCGAGTTACTTCGTTCGTACGTGCGTGCGTGTGTGTGTGTGCGGCTGTGTGCAATAAAACGGTTTTGTGTTGTGCCTTCTTCGTTCGTGCAAGAGCGGGAGTAGGGACTGCGCTGCTGCTCTGTTTGAAAACTTGTTTTGATGCAGAGATGCAACGCGGATGCACTTCAACACAGGGTTGTATTTTTACCGGTTTTCTTGTTGTTGTTTGTTTCGAATTCAATTAAGTTTGCTTGGACTGCCACGTGTTCCTTGATTCGTTTTCCTCAAGATTTGTTTCGTTCGTTGCTTGAAATATCACTCAAAGTTTGGAGGTTAGTTTTTGGGGGGACACACATGATTTCTTTTTTTTTAGTTTTTAATTAAACTTAATTATTTTTTAATAATAATAATAATAAAATATATTTTTATTTTAAAACTTAAAAAATCTGAGTTTTTTTATTTCTCTGAATTTTTTCAGCAAGTGTTGCCGCCTCCTTCGAAAAAAGGGAAAATTTGTGTGAGCAGCCACCGAGAGAGCGCGCGTCCAGTTCCAGCAAACAAGTTCAAGAAATGGCTGGGTCGGCGCAAGAATAATTGTAGGTTTTGAGACCGAGCCAGCCGAGTTATACACACTAGAAATCGAGTTTTTTTCTTCGTCTGTTTTGGCTTGTTTGCTTGTTATCCGTTTAATTAAAACCAATTAAACCCGAAAGGTTGTTGTTTCTTTTTTATTATATAATCGTTAACTACTATTTATAGCGAAACTGAGATTACACTATTCAACAGGATTTTAGTTTGTTTTTTTCTGAATTTATATATTTTCCTCAAACACAAAGTGAAAAATGAAAAAAGTTTAAACACATTATATCCTCTTTTAGATTGAAACTCACATCGATTTTTTTATTTCAACACAAGATTAATCCAATTTAGCTTTTTTTGGGCGATTTTATAGATGTACGAGTATATATGTTCTCCAAATTTCAGGTGGTGTTTATTTCACTTTTTTGTGGTTTAAAATGTTCGAAAATGATTTTTTTGCATTCCCTAACATGGCGATGCATTTTTTAATTTATTTATTTTTCAATCATAGGATTATTGGCCGAAGAATATCAAATTTCAAAAGCCATTCAAATTTGAGAACCCGCACTTAATGATGTTGATTTTTGTCAAGAGTTAAGATTTTTTCCAAGATTTTCCACACAAGATTTTTTGGTTTTCAAAATTTTGTATTTTTCCAATTTGTTTTTCTTTATTTATATTCTTTTAAGTATACGCGGACTTGGTTTATTTTTTTTCCAATTTTTTGTTTTTAATTCCAAAAGATTTTCATGGGGATTTTCGGCAACTGTTTGTTTTATTATTTATAAAAAAAATTATCCAAAATTATTTTGGTTAGTTTTTTTTTCGTGAACGGCAAATGTTTGTTTATTCGTTGAATTACAGATTTAATTTTTTGTGATTTTTTATTAATTAAAGAAATATTGTTAGTTAGTGGAAGTTGTTTGAAAAAACGGCGTTAATTTTTTCACATTGTCGTCCGCGATACTAACGTGTGGCAGGCAATAATATTGTGTCTGACTCTACTCTAAAAACCGAAATAGTCGCATACATGAATCCAAGTGGCACACAGACAGTTTTTCGCCAAACTCAACAAACACAAAGCCAAGCTGGCAAACTACCAAGCAGCAGCCAGGCAACAACAACAGCAACGAGACACATACAATACGAATGAATATTTGCTGCAGCAGATTACCAACACCAATGCATTTGCAGCAAAGCAAGGCAAGGCAATAATGCCGGTAGACGTCCTCTCACTATCTGCTCTTTGTGCCCCCCAGAGTTATGCACACTCAACGTTCATATATCTACAATGTATGTGTGAGTTTTTTTTTTTTTTTTTTGCTGGAGGAGAGTAATATTTGCAATTTTTTGTTTTGTTTATTTTTTTATTTGGCATTTCATTTGATCCACCACACATGCACATGCGTCTCCTCACAAAAATTGTCTCCCAGATTTATTCTCTCTTGATTATAAACTCAACATTGTCTAACTACTAATGCACAGTGGATATTTAATATAAAACATATATTTTTTACCTATCTCCTTATGACGAAAATCCTATATTTATTTTTTTTTTTTGAATATCGGGATTGTCACCGTCAACTTAAAACTGATTTAGTTGCCGTATTTTTTTACCATATTAAATGCGAAGATTTGGAATGCAACTAGGGCTATGTACAAACTATTCCGAGTAGGGTAAGTGTGCCTAAGTTCGGCATGTCCCAGTAGTCGGCACTTTTTATTTTTAAGCCCAAATAAATGAAACTATTATAACTAAATGTATTTTGTTTACTTCAAATATATTGTCAGCTATCTTTGTGTACAATTTGGCTAAGAAAAGATGATTTATTCTAATAAAAATTACATTTTTGTCTGTGAAGGTTCTCAACAATCCATATTCTTAAGAAAAGTACAATAAAGACGTCGAATCAGTTTAACTAAACAAAAATATTATATTTTAATGAATAAATTTATTATTATTATTAATTATTCTTACAAAAAATTGGTATGCCGACTGTTGGAAAATGTCATACCGACAATTGGCAAGTGGTGCCGACTACTGGCAAAAAAGCATTGTTTTAATAAAACTACAAATTTATGAAATTTAATAAAAAGTTATTAAAACTTTATTTATTTTTGCAAAAACTATACAAAATTTCGAATCTGAATAAATTAACTTTATAATAATTAAAAAGTTCCACTCAGAATGGTGAGAGATTACAAACGCGGAAATCCTAAAAGTGCCGACTACTGGTACACTTACCCTATATATAAGAAGAAAATCCTATGCGTCATATTTCGAAGAAATGTTTACACTTCTGCTCGAGTCAACAATATCTGTGAAAAGTGAAGCCAAGGACCATGTTCTACTTAGGTCACTTGATGTGCAGAAAAAAGAGACCTTCCTGACCTCAGTTAAATACCTAGGCATTTTGTATTGTTCAGTACAAATTTCTAAAACGTCAACTTATATACAGACCTTATTTACAAAATGATCATATTCTTGCTCTAAAAAAACAGATCTTTATTCCCCAAAGCAAGTTTGTAGTACTGATTTAGAGACAATTCGGAGAGAGTTAGTCTTGGGCTTTCGATCAACGGAAAGAGGTAAAATTGTGAAATTTGAAATGAAAGTTTTAATATGGTACTAAATTTTTAAAATGGTATCATTTGGTATAAGGGGAACGGATAGAGTTAAAAACTTGAAATTTAGGATGTGTGAAAAGTTTGTTTAGACTGAGAGGATGAAGCAGGAATTTTATAAATGATAGTTTTGTGATGAAGTGGTGGTTTTGAGAAATGTGTGCTGCAAGTGCACGAAAACAATTTGGCATTGTTTATTATAGCGTGGACATATGGAGGTGGTTTCGGAAATGTGTATGAAAAGTACTGAATGGTACTATATTTGAAGGGATAGAGATACTATATATATACACTGGTGGCCAAAACTAAAGCCACTGAAATTACAAGGAGAATGAATGCCCTGTAACTTTTTCAAAAATTAAGAAAATGAGAAAGTTTTTCTTGTTTTAAATTAGGTACTTTGTTCACTTTTTAAAAATCTAAAACATAAAACCAAAATTCATTTTTATATAAAAATTAATGTTTGGTAAAGTCAATTAACCCGATTTTGGCTTGGACAAAACAAAAGCAACTCTGTTGTACATTCATATAACCGCTACAATTTCAGTTGTTTTTACTGTGATATTTATCGCTTTTTGCTTCCTTCGACAATTTCGCTTGTCATAAATCCTTTTTGAGAAGTTTTTTACAACAGTATGTGTTTTTCTTTTCGTTTTCTAAGTACTGCCCAAAAAATTTAAAAAATGGCTAGAAGCAATTACAGTACCTGAATAAAACAGCAAATTATCAGTGACTATCAAAACAACATATCACAGAAAATGATTTCCGAGAAATATTTCATAAATATTTATGTGATTTTATAATTATTTCTGTATACTAAGTCGGTTTTTTGAAACTGGATCAGTAGTAACAGTCTATAACGGATGAAGGCCGTGAAAAACTTCAGCCCGAACTGATCCACAAATTGTGAGAGAAATAAAAAACAACCATTTAAGAGTTCAACTGGATTGGTGAGAGAGCAATCATTGGATATAAGCTCGAGATTAGTGCGTAGACGAGTAGTGGCAGCTGGTCTGCATGCCCGTAAGACATCAAAAAACCATTTATATCTGAAAAAATCAAAAAGGCTTTCGAAAACGATAATATTAGGTGGAATCAAGCTCAATGGAAAAACATTATTTCTGGGATGAGTCTACGTTTAATATTAAAGGCTCAGACGTGAAAAATTTTACTGTGAGAAGACCAAAAAATGAAGGACTCAAGCCGCAGTGTTGCAAAGGTACAGTGAAGCATGAGGGAGGGTCAAAAATGGTGTGGCGTTGTTTTTCTTTCTATGGACTTGGACCTATCCATAAAATAAAGGAAGTTGGGGATCGGTTTGTTTACAAAGATGTGTTGGACATCACGTTGTTCCCTTACGCTGAGTAAAATATTCGGCTGATTTGGGTGTTTCAGCATGACAATGATCCCAAACTTGTATCAAAACTTTCAAATATTGGTTGCGGGAGTCAAGAATTGATGTTTTGTTATGGCCGGCACAATCACCTGACCTAAACTCTAAGAAAACCTTTGGAGTATCGTAGATAGGAAGATCAAGCGAGATTCGGAAATAAATAAGCACAACATTTTCTAAAGAATTCGGGGTGCCTGGGAAAGCACACCCAAGGATCAAATTGAGCGTGTTATAGATTCAATGCCTCGTGGGTGTGCAGCTGCTATCAAAACTAATGGTTATGCTATCGACTACTAGCCAAAATTTAATTATTTTAAAATAAAAAATCAAAAGTTGCTTTAGTTTTGACCAAGCAAAAATTGGGTCATTTTAGTTTTCCACATATTATTTTTCGTTCAATATTATTTTTGCATCTAAAACTTAAAAGTAAATTAAAGACCTCATTTAAAATTGGAAAAATAATTACGATTTGTTTATTTTTGTAAAAGTTACAGGACATTTATTGTCTTTGCGATTTAAGTTGCTTTAGTTTTGGCCACCAATGTATATATATAGATTAGATATTGGGAGAATGAATAGGGCTGGAATTTTAAAATTTTATATTGAGGCATCTGTTGGTATCTGGAATTGAAATATGGAGGTGGTTTTGGAAGTATGCATTATAATTGTGGCCTTGCTAATATCCTCCTCGGTAAATTTAAAAAATTCAAGATTTTTGAGCCCTTGAGTTTCTCATTCAATTATCACGAAAATGTTTCAATTGTTTTATCGGTTTAAATCGATTCTGTCTGTTGTAACAAAATTTTAAATTAATTTAAGTGTTTTAATTTAAGTTTTTTAGGATTGTGTTCGTACATTTCACTAGTCCTATAACTTTTATAGCTTTGTTTTGTCCATCCAAAACCACAGTGCAAAATGGCCAAAAGCCATTCATCATTCGGTTAAACTGCAGTTCAACCACCCATAAGTTTATGCTAAACAAACGGCGGCCACGGTCGGTAACCACCACAGGCACAAAAAGACGATAACCCTTCCATCTTGACTCATTCTCTCTATCTCTCTCTGCCAAGCTCTCAACGCAGCAGCAATGTCTTCCCTGAAACGCTGAAGGAAATCTGGCGGAGAGAGTGTGTAGGAAACTTTTTGCAGTTTTGAAGTTTGGCAAAGAAAAATGTATGACGTACTCAATCTTTCGCTCTTGCGCTCTCTCTCTCTCTGTCCGAACTTTCAAACACCATAGTTTTGCAGTTCTGCATCGCAGTGATTTCAAAAATATCCCCCTCCTCCTCCTCCTCATCGTTCCACATCACTTTTATAACAACTACAAAGAAAGCCTTTAGCCGGTGATTTGCTTTTGCTTTTTAAGTTTCATTTTTCGTATTTCTACTTCTTCTCTCTATTGCAATTTATTTTATAGAAATATCTTTTGAAAAAGTGAAAGAACGCTGATGATGTTGACGGTGAACGACAACAACAACAACGACAAATTGAACAATGATGACAAACGACAGCAACAGCAGCAACAACAAACTACGACTAGAGAACATTTCAATTAAATGCATCTCATTTTTTGGGTTTGGGTTCGTGGTAAGAAGAAAAACTAGAGATACTCAAGGAAGGGAAAGAGAGTGGGGAGAGAAATGCCAAGCAAAGGCCTAATGTAGCAGGCGGAATACAGCATGCAGCAAATCAGCAGTCATCATATTAATATTTTTTGTGTGGCAATGTGGATAGGTATGTGTGTATCTTTGAGATACAACATCCATCTAGGTGTCCGGGGGGTCGGTCAGTCCTCCTCACTCTATTGAATATGGGAGAAATTATTGCTTCTTCAAATTGTTGCTGTCACAATAATTATCATCAAACATCGCAACGTAAATTGTCCGTTTGCTACTTTGCTGCGATGGATCTGATAAGAAACCCCATCGTTGCCGTTATCATTCTCATCATCTTCGTCAGACATCATCCTCATCATAATGATATATAAATTAATACTTGAGGGGGTTCTTGATTTGTTTGCAGCAGACACCGCTGCCGGCTGCCTCCGGTTGGCATTAGCTTTTGTTCCACAATTAGGTCTTGATCTGCGAAGAACAAAGATGCCAACGTCACTGAGTTGCTCTCTGGCTAACGCTCAGAAGATTGTAGTCAATTGCAGGCGATACCGGCACTTGAGTTAATAATGCCAACCAACAACATCACACAAACACACCTGTCAGTCCCCACCCACACACCTCACACCCAACAAACCTCATCGTCAAACAAAGATGAGGCTATTAGACCAAAGCTAGCGCACACATCTCCTTGCAGCACTAATTTCTTTTGTGTTGTTGATGCTTCGAAAGCCAAAAGCTTAAGTTGTTTAGCACCTGCCAGCCATCCAAGCGTTGTTTATTCGCTTTTGGGGGCAAATGCCGATAAGGTAATTTTGGTTCAAACGCTTGTAGTTGATAGCATTAAGGAATTCTTTGACGAATATCAAACGGTATGCAAAAGAGGACTTTTAATTAGCAAATCTTTACAGTCAGGGTTTCGTATCGAAGATGGCTGAAAGGGATTTGTTCAGCGTGAAAAATAAATTAAAAAAAAAAAAAAAACAAAAATTAAAAAAAAAATACTTATACTTTTTGCAAAATAAAATTCATTGAACCGGGGGTGAAGGAGTGTGTTGAAATCTATAATTTTAATTGAAGACCAACCTTGGGGCGGAGTTGTGAGATATGGCTAGGTTTTTGTAAATGCGTTTTAGAAGTGTACGAAAAGTACTAAAAGGCGATACTATAGCTCTGCATTTTTTAACGTAGGTTTGTCTTTGATAGACTATAAGGTGTAACATTATCGAAATTCGTACTAGAAGGATACGAAAAGTAATGAAATGTACGAAATATTTTATAATTCATATGCAGCCATCAGATCTAAATCTCTGAATGGGTATTGGAATATCTGTGATAAAAATATCAAAACCAAAACCCAAAAAAAAAGTTTAAAAATTTTTAAATTTAGTACTAAAAACTCCTTAGCCTGAGATGGTGGTAAATTTTACCCTCCCTTCACATTTTCTTGAAATTCTCTATTCTATTACAATGAATAAAAATTATGTTTACATCAAAAAAAATGTTTTTCTTTTACTTATTGTAATTTAAAATATACAAGCTTACTTTAAAAAAACAATTATTATGAAATAAAATTTTTAACAAAGTTTTTTTTTTCTGTAATATTTAGAGGGGTAAAATTTACCACCACGTTATAAAATATGTCACCTCACAAGTTAAAGGTTAATATATTTTTAAATCATATAAAACGACCGCGAAGAGAAGCAGCTCTGAATTTTTATACCCTACACCACATAGTGGTAAGGGTATTATGTTATATGAGAAGGAAACGAGATAGATCCATAGTTACTTGTGAGGATCTTCATAGAATCACTTTCTGAGTCGATTTATGCTTGTAAGTCCGTCTGTCCGTCCGTCCATGTTCTCTTGTAAACAAAATGCAGGTCGCATTTATTATCCGATTGAGATGAAATTTTGCAAACAACATTTGATTGGCCCAAGGATGAACCCTATTGTGATAATCGAATCAAATTAAGATATAGCTCGCATATATCTTCAACCGATTTCGGGTTAATTGTGACCAAATCGCTAATATAAGTCCAAACAACCAAATGTATTTTGGTACATCCCACCGAATTCAGTCTAGAAGCAAGTAAATCAAATTTGGAGAAAATCGGTTCAGATATAACTGGGATTTTAAGTCCCTCGCATGCGTATTATACACTCCAGAAGAATGAAAGATATTTGGTAATAAACATCAGATACTGCTCGAAAATACCTTTGTCAAATTTCAATCGAGATCGGTTCAGATTAGGATATAGCTCCCATATATATCTTTGTCCGATATCAGGTTTATTGTGCACCAAATGGCTAATATAAACCCAAATGGACAGAATTTTGGTAATTATGACTAAATTCATCCTATAAACCTGTGCATCAAATATGATGAAAATCGGTTCAGATATAGCTATAGCTCCCATATATATGTTTTATGCGATTGGGGCTTTAATGTCCCTCACAAGCGTAATATGCATTCCACAACAATGTTCTTTGGTAGTAGATATCAGATACAGCTCTGAAAAAGGTGTATCAAATTTTGTCCAGATCGGTTCAGATTGGAATATAGCTCCCATATATAACCTCAACCGATTTCGGGTTAATTGTGCCCAAATAGCCAATATCAGCCCAAATGACCTAAATTTTGGCATATCCAACCGAATTCAATCTAGAAGCAAATACACAAAATTTGTTGAAAATCGGTTCAGATATAACTATAGCTCCCATATATGTTTCATTCGATTTGGTGTTTAAGTCCCTCACATTCGTGATATGCATTCGACACCAATGACATTTGGTACCAGATATACGTTATCGGCCGGGCCGTGGACCTATATAGACAATTCTCTTCCAGAATTTAGAATTTCAGAAAATTCCATTGAAAAATATGGTAAAATCATCAAAATACCGAATATCGGGGTGTACCGTTATATGGGCCCTATACAATATCGTGGACTGATATAGATAACTATCTTCCAGGGGATTAGGGAGGATATTCAAAGTTCGGCCCGGCTGAACTTACAGATTAAGAGATAAAAAAAACATGTTAAAAAGCTATAAGTTCGGCCCGGCCGAACTTTGAATACCCTCCACCATTTGGATCGAATTTGGAAATAAAATCCTTAAAAAATTCTGTTAAAATTTAAAAAATACCGTATATAGCCGTTATATTGGTGCCTATACGACGTGAACCTACATAGGCATTGTTTGTCATAAGTCATGGCAATATTCAAATTCGAAATAATGTAGCTAAAATCATTAAAATATCGTATACATTGAGGTACCGTTATATCGGAACTGTGCGAAGACCTGGACCAGCATAGACAATTTTCTGTCATAGGCTGTAGCATCCATTACGAACTTCAAATACGGGTTTCAAACAATTTCGGTAGGTATTGTACCTCTAAACTCGTCAAAATACCGAATATAAGGAGGTACTGGTATATGAGGCCTATAGGAAGACTTGGACCTGCAAAGACAACTTTCTGTCACAGAATGTAGTTCCCATCACGAGTTCTAAATACGTAATTTGAAACAATTCCGGTGAATAATGACGCTAAAATCATCAAAATACCGAATATAGGGAGGTACCGTTGTCTGGAGGCTATATGAAGACGTGGACCTGCACAGACAATTTTCTGTCTTAGGCTGTAGTTTCCATTTCGAACTTTAAATACCTAATTTGAAACAATTCCGGTGAATAATGACGCTAAAATCATCAAAATACCGAATATCCGGAGGTACCGTTATATAGGGGCTATATGAAAACGTAGACCTACATGGCTCATTTACGAACATAACCTGCCTACTGGAAAAATAAACATGTGCGCAAAATTTTGGCCTTCTATCTCAATTCGTTGAAAAGATAGCGTGATTACAACAGACAGACGAAAAGGCAGACCCACGGACATCGCTAAATCGACTTAGAATTTTACGCTGATCAAGAATATATATATATATACTTTTTCGGGTATGACATGAGTATTTCGAGGAGTTACAAACGGAATGACAAAGTTAATATACCCTTCATAGTATGGTTGAGGGTATAAAAACTATCAAAATTGTTCATTTTGCTCCAAAATTCTGTCCTTATATCTAGATCAAACATTGAGATATAAAATCTTTTGGAAATACAAAATAAAATTATGTTTGTAACAACTCGCCCATGTCACCCCTTGTGACATGCCAGAGTAGTACTTTTTTCCAGTAGTACTGGATCTGCTTACGTCAATGTCCAAATATCAAACAAATTCAAATAAGTACATGTGCCAGCCACTATTACGGACAGAACAATTGGAGCGTGTGACAAACGAAGCCAAGTCGGCAGGCAGTGAGTGGTTAGCGGGCTAAAATCCATGAACTTTGTTTCAAAATTTGCTTTCGGTTGCAACAAAAGGCAAATCGTTTGTGTTGATATTCACTTTGCACACATCTCTGTCAATATCGGCATTTTTTGGATGGGCGAATAATGTTCTTTATTTATTTTGTGGACATTCAGTCAGTCAGTCGTCATCACTGCCGCAAAATAATGACATTTCCCAAAAAAAAAAAAAAAAAAAAAAAAAAAAAACAACTTTGTTTACTTGAACTTTTTCTCTCTTCTTCTTATTTGCTCGCTCGCACTCTGAGGCAGCAGATGCTTTCTCTCATTTGAAATCGGCAGGGTGAAACTGCGATGATAGTAGGCCTCCACCCAGGCTACAGCGACTGACCACCATTCAAATTAAAGAAGCAACAGAGCATAAATCCTTGCAAAATTAAATATACACAAGTCCCTATGGAGTGGTGTGGTGCGACCACGACCACGACGACGATGGTGTTGGTGGTGACGATCCTTAGCTTTGGAAAAAGCCAAGAAAACTTTATATCATTTGCAAGGATACAAATGCCAAGCAAAAGCATATCTTCTTGGTCTCGCTCGCGTGTGTTCCTATGCGGTGTGAGTGTGTGGTGTAGGTACCCCCAGCGTGTTTTTTTTTATGAGAGCATCTTTTGGAGTAAATCATTCCCTCCCTCCCTTCCTCCTCTAAATGAGAATAATCAAAAGGAACCAGGCGGAGAAAACGAAGTGTTGGATGTCATTTTATTATTATTTTTCCGTTTTTATTCGACATTTTTTCCGTTGCCGCAATGAACGGCGAAAAAACTGTGGGAATCAAAACAGGATTCACTTATTTTGGTCATTTTAATGTTTGGCATCCTTTTTTTTTTTTGCTTGGCTGTGCCAACTCTTACTGGAGAGTCAATAAATCCACACGAAACGAAAGCAAAACGACGACGGTGCAGTGGACACGGCGAAATTTTCGATAGCGCGATTGCCATCGTTGCCGTTGTTTTTCGAGCGATGTAAAGCGGAAACGATGCTCCCTTGTCGTTGTCGTGTTGGCCTATTTTCGAGGCACTACCAACAAAATGTTGTTGTTTTGCCAATTGGTAATACCAATATTTACTGCAAGTACGCAAACAAAATAAGGGACAACCTGCATGATGTTCAATTATTGGTTTGGTTGAAGAGAAGAAGCGGCAGCTATGTTCAAACAGAATTGATTTATCGTTTATTTGGTCTGCTTTAAGTTTATCTTCCTCCATCTTATCTGGAAGGACACCCTTCAGTCCCTCTAAAGAAACTTTTTTCAGCTTGTTTCTAGAGACCCCCATCAGCTTGTCTCAGCTCACCCACAGAGAATTCTTTCAGCTCATTTTTGGAGACTAGATGCTCACTTCAGCCCGTATAGAGAGACTGCCTTCCACTCACAGCTCACGGAAATTCTATTTTTCGATGGAGTCTCACATCCACATATTTCACAGCTTTCATCTCGTCTTGAGAGACTCCATTCAGCTCGACTATGAAACTTCCTCCTCTAGAAAGGCTCCTTTAGTTCGTCTACGGAAAAACTTTCTTAAGCTCGTCAGAAGATACTCGTTTTCACTCATTCAAAGAAATTATCATCAGCTCGTCCCTGAATACCTTGAATTCGTCTACAAGCTCATCTATAATCTCATTACGGTCGCATATAGACCCTATTTAAGTCATCTACAGATATTACATTTGGGTCGCCTAGAGAAACTCCATTCAGATCGTCTAGAAAAGAGACCATTTAGGTCGCCTTGAGAGATTCCATTTAAGCCCTCTCCAAAAGCAAGCATTTGTACCTTCAATGAGCGTAATTCTCTTCATACTCACAATCGTTTTGATTGAAAGAAAATATAATGAGAGAGTAGCAAAATTGGCCCAGACCAGGTCTAGATAGACACCATTCAGATTCCATACAAGTCGTCTAGAGAGACTCCATTCAGATCGTCTAGAAAGAAAGACTATTTAGGTCGTCTTGAGAGATTCCATTCAAGCCGTCTACAAAAGCAAGCATTCGTACCTTCAATGAGCGTAATTCTATTCGTACTCACAATCGTTTTGATTGAAAGAAAATTTAATGAGAGAGTAGCAAAATTGGCCCAGACCAGGTCTAGAGAGACACCATTCAGATTCCATACAAGTCGTCTAGAGAGACTCCATTCAGATCCTCTAAAAAGAGAGACAATTTTGATCATCCTGAGAGATTCCATTCAAGCCGTCTCCATTTAAATTGTCTGGAGACACTCCATTCAGCTCGTCTATAAAGTCTGGCTTTTGCGGGTCTATAGAGACTCGTTTCATCGGGTCTATGGATACTGGCTTCATCGGTTCTATGGAGCTTATCTATAAAGTCTGGCTTCTGCGGGTCTTTAGAGACTCGTTTCATTGGGTCTCTGATTTCAGAGTAGCTTCAGCTCGTCTATAAAGTTTGGCTTCTGCGGGTCTATAGAGACTCGTTTCATCGGGTCTGCGGATACTGGCTTCATCGGTTATATGGAGCTTGTCTATAAAGTCTAGCGGGTCTTTAGAGACTCGTTTCATTGGGTCTCTGATTTCAGAGTAACTTCAGCCCGTCTATAAAGTTTGGCTTCTGCAGGTCTATAGAGACTCGTTTCATCGGGTCTATGGATACTGGCTTCATCGGTTATATGGAGCTTGTCTATAAAGTCTGGCTTCTGCGGGTCTGTAGAGACTCGTTTCATTGGGTCTCTGATTTCAGAGTAACTTCAGCTCGTCTATAAAGTTTGGCTTCTGCGGGTCTATAGAGACTCGTTTCATCGGGTCTGCGGATACTGGCTTCATCGGTTATATGGAGCTTGTCTATAAAATCTGGCTTCTGCGGGTCTTTAGACACTCGTTTCATTGGGTCTCTGATTTCAGAGTAACTTTAGCTCGTCTATAAAGTTTGGCTTCTGCGGGTCTATGGAGACTCGTTTCATCGGGTCTATGGATACTGGCTTCATCGGTTATATGGAGCTCGTCTATCAAGTCTGGCTTCTGCGGGTCTATAGAGACTCGTTTCTTCGGGTCTCTGGATACTGGCTTCAGCTTCATACTGGCTTAAAAGGGTAATCGGGTCTATCGAGACTCACTTCAGTTGGTGTGGAGAGAACGACTTCAGTCGATCTATAGAGACCGGCAGAAGTTGGAGAGAAAGAACTGAGGATGCGACCACCATCAGTTCCTCTATGAATAGAGAAAGAGCGACTGTCTTTTGGTCATCTATGGAGGAAGTCTACTTTCAGGTCATCTATGGAGAGAGACTTCTTCAGTTGTAGCATGGAGAGAGATTTCCTGCCAACTCATCTGTAAAGAGAGGCTCCTGTCTGCACGTTTGAAAAGACGGGCTTTTCGTCAGCAAATCTATTCTGTGACTCCCTGCTACCTCGCCTATAGAGAGAAACTACCTTTTACCTCGGCCCTCTCATCTATGGAGAATATTCTGTATTTTACTCGTCTATATAGATTACCATGACTCTTGCTTATTGAAACTCCGTTCTCCAACTCATATTTACAAAAAAAAACCATATGAATTTTTATTTATTTTTTTTTTTGAGATCAAGGTGTATTAGACCCTTGGCCCAGTTGTCGAATAACCATCATTTAGGAAATAAAGGATACAAACTAAACCTAATACCAAAGACATTATAAGTCTTTCAAAAATTTCATTCTCAACTGCCTGTAGGCAATGATTTTCTTCGTTTTGTCCGTGTATGGATTTTCTTTCCTTTGTCGTTTCATAACAACGAGTCGAGAATATCACACTATTTTATTGTGTCACAACACATATATCCTTTGATTAACGTAGAAAATCCTTGCGCACACATACACACACACTGACAGCGAGATAGGGAGTGTATAACATCGTATTGCGGCAGTTTCTGCCGTTGGATGCTACCGAATGTTAGTTTTATATTAAAAATGCAAATGTCGCATCGAAATAAGTTTGTCACCGACAAAAACAAAAAAAAAAAAAAAACGCTGTCTACCTTCGCTTAAGACTTTGAGCAAACATTGGCCCCGCTGATGCTGTTTGCATTTCTTTACTAAATCATTTATCTTATTTCTGTTGACATTCCATTCATGGTGACATTTTCTTCTTCGTTGCAGTTTTGTTTGTGTTCGTAGTTGTTGTTGCAATCTACTCAAGGATAATCGAGTTCATTATTTGACCTTGTTGAAATAAAAAGAATCATTTAGAGGAGTTTTGTATTTTGAACATAATTTCTAGGTTATAATTCTGTTTTTTTTTTTTATTGAAGGCCATTTTGTTTTTACAATAGGATAAATTAGGTATTTCAAGTTTTGTTTTTTTTTATTTAATATGAGATTCCATGCATTTGCACGGTGTCCATTTGACTGGATGTTTCTTAAATTGAAATCGATGTTATGATTGGTAGAGGGAATTTGTTCTAATGAATTTATGAAAGAAAATTCTTTTGATTTTGGTACGAACTTTGCAGATCGAATTCGAACATGGTAATTATAGATTCGTTTATAGTCCTTTAAATATCCTTTAGAAATTCTTAAAAAAAATCCACGTTTATAGTCCTTTAAATATCCTTTAGAAATTCTTAAAAAAAATCCACGTTTATAGTCCTTTAAATATCCTTTAGAAATTCTTAAAAAAAATCCACGTTTATAGTCCTTTAAATATCCTTTAGAAATTCTTAAAAAAAATCCACGTTTATAGTCCTTTAAATATCCTTTAGAAATTCTTAAAAAAAATCCACGTTTATAGTCCTTTAAATATCCTTTAGAAATTCTTAAAAAAAATCCACGTTTATAGTCCTTTAAATATCCTTTAGAAATTCTTAAAAAAAATCCACGTTTATAGTCCTTTAAATATCCTTTAGAAATTCTTAAAAAAAATCCACGTTTATAGTCCTTTAAATATCCTTTAGAAATTCTTAAAAAAAATCCACGTTTATAGTCCTTTAAATATCCTTTAGAAATTCTTAAAAAAAATCCACGTTTATAGTCCTTTAAATATCCTTTAGAAATTCTTAAAAAAAATCCACGTTTATGGTCCTTTAAATATCCTTTAGAAATTCTTAAAAAAAATCCACGTTTATAGTCCTTTAAATATCCTTTAGAAATTCTTCAAAAAAATCCACGTTTATAGTCCTTTAAATATCCTTTAGAAATTCTTTAAAAAAATCCACGTTTATAGTCCTTTAAATATCCTTTAGAAATTCTTTAAAAAAATCCACGTTTATAGTCCTTTAAATATCCTTTAGAAATTCTTTAAAAAATCCACGTTTATAGTCCTTTAAATATCCTTTAGAAATTCTTTAAAAAAATCCACGTTTATAGTCCTTTAAATATCCTTTAGAAATTCCTTAAAAAAATCCACGTTTATAGTCCTTTAAATATCCTTTATACTTTTTATACCCTACATCACATAGTGGTAAGGGTATTATGTCTTTGTGCATTTGTTTGTAACAGGGAGAAGGAATCGATATAGACGTATATTTACTTTTGAGGATATTCATAGAATCACTTTCTGAGTCGATTTATGCATGTCAGCCCGTCCGTCGATGTATTCTTGTGAACAAAATGCAGGTCGCATTTTTTTATCCGATTGAGATGAAATTTTGCAAACAATGTTTGTTTGGCCCATTGGTGATAATCGGATCGGATTTAGATATAGCTCCCATATATCTTTAACCAATTTCAGGTTAGGCCAATATAAGTCCTAATAACCTGAATTTTTTGGTACTACCAACCGAATTCAGTCTAAAAACTAGGAGAAAGTTGGTTCATATATAGCTATAGCTCCCATATATATGTTTCATCCAATTTGGGGTTTTAAGTCCCTCACATTCGTAATATGCACTCCATAAGAATGAAATTTGGTACCCAACATCAGATACTGCTCGAAAATACATCCGTCAAATTTCATCGGGATCGGTTCAGATTAGGATATAGCTATCTTTTCCAATATCAGGTTTATTGTGCACCAAATGACTAATAACAGCCCAAATGGATTGCATTTTGGCAATTACGACTGAATTCATCCTAGAAACCAGTACTTCAAATATGATGTGAAATCGGTTCAGATATAGCTATGGCTCCCATACATATGTTTTATTCGATTTGGTATTTAAAGTCACTCACACGCGTAATATGCATTCCACAAGAAATATCTTTGGTACCAGATATCAGATACAGCTCTGAAATAAGTGAATCAAATTTTGTCAAGATCGTTTCAGTTTTGGATATAGCTCCCATACATATCTTCAAACGATTTCGGGATAATTGTGAACCAAGTAGGCAAGATCAGTCCAAATTTTGGCCCATCCGACCGATTTCAGTCTAGAAGCAAGTACATTTACAATTTGATGAAATTCGGTTAAGATAAAGCTATAGCTCCCCTATATATTTCATTTCAAATTTCACAAGAGTGCAGCAAAGGCATGAAAATCTCTGAATTTTTGGAAATCCACAGTTCAAGGGAATGAAAAAGTACCAACAAGTGTAGAGAATCACCGAATTGGAGGTAATATAACAGACAATATCTGCATTATTTAAATTGAAAATTTTAACCCTCAAGCCCGTTACCAATTTAGTCTTATTGGTTATTTTTTATGTGGTTAAAACCCATTTTAAACCGGATGGAATGAGAGTCCATGATGGAGTGCAGGAAAAATGTACCAAAGGATTTTAAAATGGTACTAAACTTCTAAAATCCTTAAATTTGATACCGATGACTTTGGTGGTATATGGAATTGAGACATGAAGCTGGTTTTGGAAATGGTGATTTTGTACGAAAAGTACTAAATAGTATTAAATTTGGTATGAGGTGAGGGATAAATCTGAAATCCTTAAATTTGATACAGATGTCACTGTTGTAGTGGTATAATTTCATACTGAGGCCTCTGTTGTTATCTGGAATTTAGATATGGAGGTGGTGTTGGAAATTTGTACTATAATTGTACGTAATGTACTAAGTGATACAAAATTTGGTATTGAGTGTCACTTTTGGTGTCTGTGGTTGGGAGAAGGAGCTGCTTATACTATAATTGTTCGAAAAGTACTGTGATGGAGCTTTTTTTTGATGATTTATTTATTATTATTTTGGATATGCATACTAAATGGTACTAAAATTGGTATTAGGTGAAGGGATAGAGCTGAAATTCTAAAATTCGATATTTTGACAGTTTTAAAATGTTTGAGATTTCGTATTTGAAGTTCGTAATAGGCACGATAGCTTCTGACAGAAAATGTTATGCAGACTCCCTGTTTCTCTCCGTATGAGACGTTGATGTTCTCTTATGCCATGTTTACGTTAGAACTTTTTGTAGGGTTAACCTACTTTGAGAGGATTTATTTGAAGTAAAAGTAATGGATATGACAATTTAAATCCAAATCCAGTGGGTTAACCCTCATATATATAAACGTACTTTTAGGCATACAAACCGTGACCGTAGAAATAAAGAGATAAATAAAACCAAAGGGGTTAGTATTAAATATAACATTAGATATCCGTTTATTGAGGATTTTGGAAAGTTGTCAACCCGAGTTGACAGATTACCTTTGTTATGCGGTGAGCTCCGAAGTTCAGACAAGAGTGTCTGAATGAGAACAAAATCGCAATGCCCCGAAGTTGCTGGAAGCACCGATGCTTCCAGGAAATCTCTAACAGCACACGGGCTGAGAGAGTACCCAGAGAGAGCTGTAGAGGAATGGCTTGGAAAAGCTGCCTACGGTCCGAGCTGTGCGAACGTAGGCCCCAGGGAGAGTTGTAGGGAAAATCTTCAGACGAGGAACACTTTCTCCCTACGGTCCGTACCAAGCGAACGTAGGCTCCAAGGTCTATGCAGGTCCAGGTCTTCTTATATGCCCCATATATCAGTACCTTCCTATATTCGATATTTTGACGATTTTAGTCACAATATTCAGCAAAATTGTTTGAAATTTCGTATTTGAAGTTCATAATAGGTACTACAGCATGTGACAGAAAATTGTCTATGCAGGTCCAGGTCTTCGTATAGCCCCCATAAAACGGTACGTCCCTATATTCGGTATTTTGATGATTTTACCTACATTATTCACCGGAATTTTTTTTAGGTTTCGTATTTGAATATTGTAATGGCTTCAATATAACGGCTATATTCGGTATTTTGAAGATTTTAATAGAATTTTTAACGGTTTTTATTTTATTTTAATTTTGTTTTTTTTTTTTTGAAAATTTCCAAATTTGTTTGTATTCAAAGTATTTTACTTGTCACTAGGTTTTTCCTGTGCGTATTTTTGACTTTTACTGTGTAGTTAAGTCAAACTTTTAATACTAACTCAAGTTTTCCTTATTTTAAGAATTTTTTTGAAACATTTTTTTGTCATTTGTTCTTTCCCTCATCTAGGAGAATGTTTTCGTCAACAATTGGATAGTTCTATGAAATATTCTTTAAAATTTACAATTTATATGATAAAAAATATGACAAAATTCTAATTCCCTTCAATAGCGATTGATAATTATATGAGTAAATTGTATCCGAACATCATTGAAACTTTTGATGCCTGATTCCAAGCAACCAAAAAAATCGAAGGCTGTATTGTGTGGTGATGTTGTCTCATCTCATTGTTCGAAAATGTGGCTAAGCTCTTGTGTACACAAAGAGCAGTTTTCGAAGCAAAAAAAAAAAAAATAGACACAGAAGAAAATCATAACCCCCTTTATTTCCTTTCTCCCCACAAAAGGATCAGAGAGCATTGCATCTTTATAGACTCAGACTCAGGCTCTAAGGCATTCCACAAGGCAACATATGATGAAGAAAAAAATGATGATGACGATGATGATAATCGTACTTTGCATAGAGCAGCGACCAAATATAAATGATGGCAAGCAATGAAATAATGAAATCATGACCACACGATTTTTTTTTGTTTCGTTGCCAATGCTCTCCACAACAACATCATTGATGGCTCTCGTTGTTGTTGTTGGTAGTTTTATTATCATATCACCGAGGAACGGTGTATAGACTTCCTTCGAGGCATTTCTTTTCTTTTGTATTTTGTTGTAGGTTGGTTTGATGATGACCATTATAACCATTCGATGCTGCTGCCGATGGTGGTGGTGGTGGTGCTCCCTCTGTTGTCTGCATCCAAACGGGGTGGGGAGTGGTGGAACGCTGTGCCCCTGCTGCTGTCGATTTGTATTGTTTTGCATTTTTTCCCTTTCAGTTGTTGGTTGGCCTTTCGGTCTCAGGGGTATATAATGCCTATTTCCCTTACACCTCTGGTTCAGGTAAACCTCCACTCCGCCTTCCACCACTACCAGCCAGCTAACCAACCAAACAACCATTGAATGGGCAATGGGTGTTGGGTTTAAAGGATGACACCGCTACGATTGTGGCTGGTGGGAAAATTTTATCTAAATCGGGGTAAAAACAAAAAAAAAATCAAGCCAAAAGTTCAGCGATCACGCACAGTCATACACACACACACATGACTACATTGAGATAGCCCTTAATATTGTCTGTTCATCCTTTTGATATCCTTTAAGAACTTTTGTCATATTGTGGAATGTTTTGTCGTCACTTTTTTTTGTTTGTATTCCCCGTTTGTTACAGCCTGTCCCTCCTTATGAGGAAATCTTTAATGTCCATAAATTAACGATGCAGCAACAACAACAAACAAAATATCGGAACCATAGAACAATAAAGAAATTGGATGAAGGTGTTAAAATATAAAGGATGTCGTTGTTTTGTTCTTATCCTTTTTGTATGAAAGTTCATAAACCACACAAAAAAAGCAGAACTACAACGGCAGCAACAACAACAACTATAGATGCCAACAAAAATCAAAGACAACAAATATTAACAGTTACACAAACAACATTAGGTTCAAGGACCAAGGATCTTCTTCGAGATATTTGAATTAACGGTTAGTTTGATTGCATTTGTTTTTCATGTGGAATTTTCCAAAATCCAATAAAGAAAATATAGATATATTCACAGATTTGGCTTTTCCGGCTAACCGTTGAACTTTTCACTTCAGCGAAAGATGACTGGCACACAGACACCCCAATTTCTTCCGACAAAAAATCAAAAATTTCATACTAGATGCGAACGGTACGTCGGCTATAAGAACAGGACTTGCCTGCGATTGGAATCTGGGTAATTTAAGCTATTTTAATAATTTAATAACCCAATAAAAAAAAACTCATTAAATGTAGTATGTATTATCTGGTATTGGAGTAACTTATGAGTTTGCATTCGATTCTGTTGAATTTTCAAGAAGTGCCGTTTCTTAAAGTGCCGACAGCTAGAGCAATATATACCAATGTACGTCAAGATAAATTTAAATTTAATTAGCAAAGACACAAACCAAGGCGGTTTTTTAGAAATATAGAGATTATATTAGTTTTCATCAAATTTCATAATTTTCCGTACAAATTTCAAATTTAAGATTTCATTTTAAATTTGAAATTTGTGGACGCTTTTATCTGCAATTTTCCTAAAATTGAGCGATAATTTTTCAGAAAATGCAAAAAATTCCTAAGTCTGATATTCTTTTTGACTATAAGGTCCACAGATTCGGAAAGTACTCCTCGAGATCTTTCATTTGTGCCCAGCCTCGACACCGCTTCATTTTTAAATATTTTATTCTCTGTTTAAATGTAGAGTTAAGGGTTTCAAAGTTTTTCAACGTAAATTTTAATTAGGTTTTTATTTAGCGATTTCATTTTAAATTTGAAATTTGTAAGGAAAATTATGAAACTTGATAAAAACTAATATAATTTAATTTACCTTTAATTTTTCTCTGGTTTACTACTCCCTCTCTCTATCTCTCCCTCTCTCTCTCTTTTTCTCTCTCTCTCTCTCTCTTTATTAACCCTTTGCGAACCGGAGAAAAAATCACCTTGGTTTGTGTCTTTGCTAATTAAATTTAAATTTATCTTGACGGACATTATTTACCAGGAAAAGTAAATAGTAAAATACTTTTTCTAACATCTTTGCATAAATCTTTCTAACTTATAATGAACAGTAATATTTATTATTTTACATAAATACTTACCTTAGAAATGTAAATCGACCTATGACTTACCTGAAACGAAAATAATTTTTTTATTATAAATCAGATGTAAAAAATCTAATGCATTAAGTTATAAAAATCCGTTTCATAATATACAATACAACACAATAATATATATGGCATTTAAAATAAATTACTTCCATTAACATTCAAGACGAATGTCATATATCTGTACCCAACTAGCAAGTGTCCGCTACTGCGTCAGGGTAAATTTCGCCTTAAAATTTCAAATTCTTTCCACACCACATAGTGGTAAGATATTTATGTCTTTGTGCTCAAGGACGAACCCTTTTGAAATTGGTGAATATCGGATCAGATTTAGATATAGCTTCCATATATCTTCAACCGATTTCGGGTTTAATGTGCACCAAATGGTTAAGTCCAAATGACCTGGATTTTTATACATTCGACCGAATTTAGTCTAGAAGAGAATAGAGAATTTTCCAGAAAAAAAGTTATTCGTGATGGAATTCAAGCGTGATAGTATGATTTCCCTATATTTTACTCGAAAACTGCAAGTGGATATCGTTAGAACACTCCAGCATTTAAATGTGAATAAATCTTTTGTGTCTCGTGTCGGTAACATCAGCAGAAATGGTTCGAAAAGTAATGAAGCGAAAACCGCGTCGCAGTGGCCGAAAATGGCTCGTGAACTGAACATATCGCAATATTCCATTCGGCAAATATTGGAAAATGAGCACGGGGTAAGTAAAGCCATTAAAATTCAAAAAAGTGCAAGAACTTAGAAAATGGACTCAAAAGAGAAAGAAAATAGAACAAAATGATCGTGTTTACCTGCCAAAGAGGTCAGCTGAAAATCTGCACCTTCGGTTGGCCACCTGAAATCAAGCACCGGCTATGGTGATAGCGTGGGCCGCCATAACAGCCGATGGTCGCTCTCCGCTCGTATTAATCGACCGTGGCATCAGAATAAATGCCGAATATTATCGCGAAAATATTCTGGAGGGTATATTAAAGCATTGGGCACGCAAACATTTTGGCTGCAGATCTTGGACATTCCAACAGGACTCAGCATCATCGCACTCAGCACGTACCACACAAGAATGGTTACAAAATGAGGTTCCTCGTTTCATTTCCAGCGCACCATGGCCACCGAAATCTCCGGATACCAATCCGTTGGCCTATTGTGTCTGGAGTATTTTGGAAAGCAAGGTTGGCACTAAAAATACCAAAGTGTCGATCACCTCAAGCAAGCGCTTTGCCGGGAATGGACCAAAATACCGCAGAGCAACATTCGGGCAGCATGTGACGGCTGTTTGAAGGACATAATTCGTGTCAAAGGTGACCAATTCGAACAAATCTAAATTTATTCTAAAATTTGATGCTATTTCCGAAACTTTTTGCTTTCATTCAATAAAATTAAAAAAAAATTGTAAAAATTATGGCGTTTGATTTTGTTGCAGTTTTTCTTTATCTCACCCTGTATATCAAACTTACTTTCAGACATTCTTTCTCATACCGAATTTCAAGTTTTTAGCTATACTCATGAACAGCGGCCCAACACCAAATTTCATATTTCAAGCAATACCGAATATAGTACAATTTAGTACTTTACGTGCACTTGTAGTACACCACCTCTTTATCACAAGCCTACCACCAACAGAAACCATAATATAACATTTCAATATTCCAGCTTAGTTCGTTCACTCTAAACCAAACTGTTACATAATTTATTACCATATAGTACTGTTCACACACTTAGTACACATTTCCGAAACCATTTTCATATATCAAAATTACTTTCCATCCTCGATACTCATACCAAATTTCAAGTTTTTAGCAATATCCGTTTACATAGTACCAAATGGTACAAAATTAGAAGTTTAGTACAATTTCAGAACTTTTCGTAACTTTAAAATCCTTTTAGATTTTAAGAATTCTAGCTCATTCCATTTGTCCAATACAAAGTATTTGATTATTAGTAAATTTTAGTACTTTTCGTACCCTTTTAGTAGGAACTTCCAAAAATTCAGACTTATCACGCGCCTATTTCAATATTCTACTTTCAGCCGCTTCGTATGGGCTTTGGTTCTAGATCAGTCAGTCAGTTATTTCAATACTCTTCTATATGAATGGATAGATGGACTCGACGATGAAATACAAAATTTCTAAATACAATACATTTTGATACATACGACCGAATTCAGCTTAAACGTATATAAAATCGGTTGACAATTGGTTCAACTATATCTTCTATATATTTTCCTCCGATTTGATGAGAAAAATACACCAATTGTGGTTTTTTTATCATACAATCATGTTCCGACTAAAACAAAATCTGCTAAGTCTGAACCCAATCGAGTCAGATATCGATAGAGCGCTAGTATATATATCTCATCCGATTTTATATATAAGTCTTTTCAAAGTCCTAATGTGCACTGTAATGCCATGATATTTGCTACGAGATACTACTACCACATACAGTAGAAAAATATAGATATATTCAGATATAGATAAGTATAGCTGAACTATATGAGTTAAATCCGATTTTAAAATTCAATCGCTCTAAAGCATTCAATATTGATCATAGTTGGTATGGTTTACTCTTTGATACTCTCTTCGAGTGTGACCCAGACAAACAGAGAACATATATACAGGGTTGCCCATATTCGACGGACCTTTGGGTCCTTTGGGCCCATTCCAATCGACGAGGCTTGTCCGCAGGCAACATTCTTTGCGTCAATTGAATTTTGTACGGGAACAAATGCAAATCAATGCGAATAATCCGTTGTAAAGTGGACCGAGCCATGCCTAACTGCTGACAACGGCGTTTTTGGGATGTTCTTGGGGACCTCTCAACACTGGCTCGTACGGCAGCTATATTCTCGGCCGATCGCCTTGGTCGACTTTTATATGGCCTTTTCGGATTAGAAAGAGCCTTACCAGTCGAAAATTTTTCGTATAAACGCCTAATGGTGTTCTTAGAAGTCGCACTTCTCACATTTTTTAATGTTTTAAAAGCACGTTGAGTTTTCACAATTGATTTCTTGTAAATTTCAACTATTTCAGAGCGCTCGCGTGGCGTGTATTGGTTCATGGTAAAAATCTGCTTGAACTGTTGCTTCAAACGCGGTATGTCATTAAGCGATGTGACATCTCTGTCAAAAGTTATGGCGTTGCCAGATGAGTCCGTCGAATATGGGCAACCCTGTATATATGTATATTTCTAATCCCAATTTTTTTCAAACTTGTGCTTTATTTTCGTACTGTCATTGGCTGTAGTATCCATTACGAACTTAAAATACCAAATTTGAAACAATTCCGGTGAATAATGTCGCTAAAATCATCAAAATACCGAATATAGGGAGGTACCGTTATATGGGGGCTATACGAAGATCTGGACCTGCACAGGCAATTTTCTGTCAAAGGCTGTAGCACCTATTATGAACTACAAATACGAAATTTCAAACAATTTCGGTGAATATTGTACCTGAAATCGACAAAATACCGAATATAGGGAGGTACTGATATATGGGACCAATACGAAAACCTGGACTTGCAACGACAATTTTCTGGCTTAGACTGTAGTTTCCATTACGAACTGAAATACGAAATTTCTCCGGTACAGAATTACGCTAAAATCATAAAAATAATGGTACGGAAAGGTACCATTATGTGGGCGCTATACGAAGACGTCGACCTACATGGCCCATTTTCAATACCAGACGGACATAATAAAGATTTGAGTAAAATTTTATAAACCTACTTCATTTCATACGGAAGATGCATTTGCAGTTTTCTGTCACAGGCTGTAGTACCTATTATGAACTACAAATACGAAATTTCAAACAATTTCGGTGAATATTGTACCTAAAATCGTCAAAATACCGAATGTAGGGAGGTACTGATATATTTGACCAATACGAAGACCTGCAACGGCAATTTTCTGACCTAGACTGTAGTTTCTATTACGGACTCTAAATACGAAATTTGTAACAACTCCGGTGAATAATATCGGTTAAATCATCAATATACCGAATATCGGTATATACGAAGACTTGGACCCACATGACCCATTTTCAATACCAAAAGTCCTACGGTACCTCGTTATATGGGGGCTATACCAAAACGTGGACCTAAAGTTCTGCAGAAAAAACAGACATCTGAGTAAAAATTTATCGACCTACTTCAATTCGTTCGGAAACTAGAGTGATTTCCACAGATGGACGGATGGATAGACAAACAGACCGACGGACATCGCTAAATCTCATATAGAATCTTATGCTGATCAAGAATATATATATTCTTTGGGGTCTAAAGTGTATATTTCGAGGTGTAACAAACGGAATGACAAACTTAATATACCCTCCATACTATGGTGGAGGGTATAAAAAGACTATTTTACAAGGAAAGGAAAGAGAAAAAAAAAAAAAACAACTACAACAATGAATCAATCGGCAATAGCATGTTAATGGCCGTCATCTTTACATAGCAACAACAACTCATACTATATATGATTAGGGCAACGATGAAGGAATCGGAGAATAAAAGTTTAGCTGGCTTGTTTCTGCTCGGTTGCTTGGTTGGCTGGCTGCTTGCTTGCTTGCATCTTGAGCTGATGTAATCCAAGACTAACGAGACGACGAGCACTGGCATATAAGGAAATAATCGCCCATCACTCGTCGACGCTTTGCTTGTCGTCCACAGATTTATTTACGGGTTGTCCATCCTCCACAGCAGAAAAGAGAAAACGGGGACAGACTATGTTTGGTGTACTGCACTGGCGAGGCCAACACACTACTGAACTACTAAACATATGCGGCACCAAACATCAGCCAGCTCATGCCGGCCGGCCGTTCGACCGAACGGCATCGAAGAAGCCGATGATGTTTGTAGCCGTAGCAGCAGCAATGCCAACAAAGACTTGATGTTGTCTTTCTTCCATCCATGTGATGTGATGTTGAAAAATAAAATCCTGAATCATGTTTTAAAGCAAGTGGGCGGTATGGGGAGTAGGGAAAGTGCTGTTCGGGAAGCATATGTATTTAGACGGAATTTTTTGAAATGCGATATTGCTATTGCTTGCTCGCAGCAATCATAGGAATATTTTCAATAGTCTTACTTTCGAAATGATGGAAATCCAAAAATTTGTTCCGCCTCTACATTATCATTGCATTTCTTGTTATCTTATTATTTTTGTGTGTGAGGAGAACCAATATCTTTACGCTACGAAGGCGGCTTGGAATAATATTTCAAAAATATTTTTATTTTTCAATATAATCTCCTGAAACTTCAATACACTTAGTCCAACGCTTTTCTAGCAGTTCTATCACTTGATTAAAATAGTTTTCCTCAAAGTCTTCAAAATTGTGGTTTACAACTGTAATTGCGGACCGGGCCGAACTTTTAATACCCTCCACCATTAGGTACAAATTTGACAATTTCCAAAAAAAAAAAAAATAAATAAAATAAAATCCGTTAAAAATTCTGTTAAAATCTTAAAAATACCGAATGCCTATAAGACGACGTGGATCTTCATAGGCAACTTTTGTCATAAGTTATTACAATATTTAAATGCGAAACTTGAAGAAAAATCTATTTATAATGTAGCTAAAATCATCAAAACACCGAATATAGGGGGTACCGTTATATGGGGGCTATACGAACACGTGGACCTGCACAGACAATTTTCTGACATGGGTTGAAGTATCCATTACGAACTTCACATGCGAAATTTGAAACAATCCCGGTAAATAATGTCGCTAAAATCATCAAAATACCGAATATCTGGGGGTACGGTATATGGGGGGTATACGAAGACGTGGACCTACATGGCCCATTTTCTGTTTTATGCTGCAGCATCTATTACGAACTTCAAATGCCAAATTTGGAACGATTCCGTTAAATAATGTCGCTAAAATCATCAAAATACCGAATATCGGGGGGTATGGTATATGGGGGCTATACGATTAGCCGATATCTGGTACCAAAGATCCTAGCCGATATCTGGTACCAAAGATCATTCTTGTGGAATGCGCATTACGCGTGTGAGGGACTTTAAACCCCAAATCGGATAAAACATATATATGGGAGCTATAGCTATATCTGAATTTGAAGTACTGGTTTCTAAGATGAATTCAGTGGTAATTGCGAAAATTCAGTCCATTTGGGCTGATATTGGCCATTTGGTGCACAATAAACCTGATATCGGTTAAATATATATATCAGCTATTATCCTAATCTGAACCGATCTCGATAAAATGTGATAATAGGTATTTTCGAACAGTATCTGATGTCCGGTACCAAATATAATTCTAGTGGAGTGCATATTACACATGTGAGGGACTTTAAACCCCAAATCGCATAAAACATATATATGGGAGCTATAGCCATATCTGAACCGATTTTAACCAAATTTGAAGTACTGGTTTCTAAGATGAATTCAGTGGTAATTGCGAAAATTCAGTCCATTTGGGCAGATATTGGCCATTTGCTGCACAATAAACCTGATATCGGATAAAGATATATGTATCAGCTATTATCCTATTTTCGAGCAGTATCTGATGTCCGGTACCAAAGAATACTCTAGTGAAGTGCATATTACGCATGTATATAATGAACCTATAGCTATATCTGAACCGATTTTCTCCAAATGTGATGTACTTGCTTCTAGATTGAATGCCGTAGGATGTGCCAAAATTCAGGTCATTTGCACTTATATTGGCCATTAGGTGCGGAATTTACCCGAAATTAGTTAAAGATATAAGTGCGCTATATCTAAATTTGATCCGATTATCACCAATTTCAATAGAGTTCGTCCTTGGGTCAAACAAACATTGTTTGCAAAATTTCATCTCAATCGGATAAAAAATGCGAACTGCATTTTGTTCACAAGAATACATGGTCGGACGAACAAACGGACTGATTCCTCAAAAGTAACTTTGGTTCTATCTCGCTTCCTTCTGCGTTAAAAAGCAAATACCCAAAGACATAATACCCTTGGCACTATGTGCTGTAGGGTATAAAAATTGCGGATGAGGATGCCAGATCGAAACAAAATTTAACATGTTTTCATAACAAAGATGGAAGTTTCCAAAACACTTAACTTTTTTCTCTTTATACCACGCTGTTTGTAGCCTAGCACAAAGAAGATTCCGAAATGTCCTCGTAGTTTCGACCGTATACAGAAGGACCCTTATAGTTTGAGATATATTTCCAATTTATGATATCTATCTATAGAGATCTTTGGAATACATCCAGCATTATTATTTTTCTTATTTTTTCTAGCGTGGATATTTGCACAACCAACGACTTTAGGTTTTGTAGTCAAATAAGCCCACTTTATGCCGCCGTCACTCATTACAAAGTGTGATGAAAGTTAATTGTTTTGCTTTGCAAATTTTTGTACGAACAGCTCAAGGGATAAGTAATTGTCAGTACGCAATATGCCCTACCTTGCCACTCTCCCCCTCATACATGTCCATTGGTTGTGTTGTAATAAAGTTTTGCCTAGAGCATTTAACTTACACTGCTGACAATTCTCTCTTTTCTTTGCAAGGCCCTTTACTACTCAACAGGAACACATTTTTAGACTCTTCTAGAAGAGACCCTCTACTCGACTAGTAGTAGCAGCAGCAAATGCAGTTAATATGAAATCAAAAAAAAAAAAAAAAAAAAAAAAAAAAAAAAAAAACACTAAATACTGTGAAGAAGAGGAAGGGGGATCAAGACTATTATGAAACTGGTCCCATCAACGGAGAAACATAAAGTAAAAGCAAAAGAAAGAGAATAAACTTACAAAAGTCCTTGAAATGCAGTAAATACAGCATGACGCATTCTAGTTGTACGACGACCTAAGGCCAGAACCAGTATGTCTTTCTTGTAAGTTATGCCTCCTCTTTCCCCTCTCGATCCCTGCTTTAGACAAGTAAACGTTTTTTTTTTCTTTTTTTGCCTTCTCGTCAAGAAGACAAATGGTAAGCCATGAACACGAACTAGTCAAGCAGAGATCTCTGATCCAGCCAAGAGAGATCCAGCACATTTTGCAAAACCAGAAATGGGGGAGACCAGCAAGAAGATCAATCGTTTAAATGCACAACTACCACACACCACACCACTACCATGACGTAAAACTAAAGTTGGTTACTAGTCCACAGAATTCTAGCATAGCAACAAGCTGGTGCTGTGGTACTGCAGCCGCTGCTGTTGCAATTTAAGATTGAAACCTAAACTTGAAGTGAAATTGAAACCGAAACCAACTGATAGCCAAGTGGAAGAGGAAGAGGAAAAAACTGAAAGACAACGACGCCGCAAAGCAACGAGCTTAGGCAAACATTCTCTATTAACGAAACTATTTTAAAGAGACTATTTGAGGGGAAAATGTTTGCTGCAGCAAAAAAAAAAAAAAAAACGCGACATCACCGCGACGAACAGCTGTAGTCGTCAACTGTACTTGACTTGATGTAATGCACTTGTTTGCAGTTGATTGAGCGAGAAACATTTACAAAGTCAAGAAGAATTCCATAGGAATTTTATGTGAATATTTTACTTTTTTCTATTAGCTAAAAAATGAATTGAATATTTGTTAGAGTCTTCCATAAACATTTGGTATATTTTTTTGTTTTTGTTTTCACAGAAGACCTGATCATGATCAAATTTGATACACTTATTTCGGAGCTGCATCTGATATTTGGTACCAAATATCATGGATGTCGACTGCATATTACGAATGTGAGGGACTTAAAAACCATATAGGATGAAATATTTATATGGGAGCCATAGCTATACCTGAACCGATTTTCTCCGAATTCGATGTACCTGCTTTAGACTGAATTTGGTTGGATGTACCAAAATTGAGGACTTTTGGTCTGATATTGACCATTTGGTGCACAATTAACACGAAATAGGTTGAAGATATATCCAAATCTGAACCGATCTTGATAATATTTACCAGAAGTATTTTCGAGCTCTATAAGATCTGGTACCAAATATCATTTTTGTCGAATGCATATTACGAATTTGAGGGACTTAAAACCCCAAATCGGATGAAACATATATATGGAAGCTATAGCTATATCTGAACCGATTTGCTCCAAATTTGATAAACTTGCAGCTAGACTGAATTCGGTGGGATGTACCGAAACACAGGTAGTTGGACGAAGAACGCTTAGAAAAGGTGACGAGAAAAGCTCTTAGAGATTTCAGCAACCCACTGGAGTTGCCGGAGATTGCGTAAGTAATTTTTTTTATTGCGAACTTACTCATAAAGCTGCTTTGCAGATTTATGGTTTATGGTGCTTTAAAAATTCTTTAAAAAATCCTTAAAAAATCCACGTTTATGGTCCTTTGAATATCCTTTAAAAATTCTTTAAAAAATCCTTAAAAATCCACGTTTATGGTCCTCTGAATATCCTTTAAAATTTTTTTAAAAAATCCTTAAAAAATCCACGTTTATGGTCCTTTGAATATCCTTTAAAAATTCTTTAAAAAATCCACGTTTATAGTCCTTTAAAAATTCTTTAAAAAATCCTTAAAAAATCCACGTTTATGGTCCTTTGAATATCCTTTAAAAATTCTTTAAAAAATCCACGTTTATAGTCCTTTGAATATCCTTTAAAAATTCTTTAAAAAATCCTTAAAAAATCCACGTTTATGGTCCTTTGAGTATCCTTTAAAAAATCCTTAAAAAATCCACGTTGATGGTCCCTTGAATATCCTTTAAAAATTCTTTAAAAAATCCACGTTTATAGTCCTTTAAAAATTCTTTAAAATATCCTTAAAAAATCCACGTTTATAGTCCTTTAAAAATTCTTTAAAATATCCTTAAAAAATCCACGTTTATAGTCCTTTAAAAATTCTTTAAAATATCCTTAAAAAATCCACGTTTATAGTCCTTTAAAAATTCTTTAAAATATCCTTAAAAATCCACGTTTATAGTCCTTTAAAATTCTTTAAAATATCCTTAAAAAATCCACGTTTATAGTCCTTTAAACTTCTTTAAATATCCTTAAAAAATCCACGTTTATAGTCTTTAAAAATTCTTTAAAATATCCTTAAAAAATCCACGTTTATATTCCTTTAAAAAATTCTTTAAAATATCCTTAAAATTCCACGTTTATAGTCCTTTAAAAATTCTTTAAAATATCCTTAAAAAATCCACGTTTATAGTCCTTTAAAAATTCTTTAAAAAATCCTTAAACATCCACGTTTATGGTTCTTTGAATATCCTTTAAAAATTCTTTAAAAAATCCTTAAAACATCCACGTTTATGGTTCTTTGAATATCCCTTAAAAATTCTTTAAAAAATTCACATTTAGTCCTTTAAAAATTCCTTAAAACATCCACGTTTATGGTTCTTTGAATATCCCTTAAAAATTCTTTAAAAAATCCACGTTTATAGTCCTTTAAAAATTCCTTAAAAAATCCACGTTTATAGTCTTTAAAAAATTCCTTAAAAAATCCACGTTTATAGTCCTTAAAAATTCTTTAAAAAATCCACGTTTATAGTCCTTTAAAAATTCCTTAAAAAATCCACGTTTATAGTCCTTTAAAAATTCTTTAAAAAATCCACGTTTATAGTCCTTTAAAAATTCCTTAAAAAATCCACGTTTATAGTCCTTTAAAATTCCTTAAAAAATCCACGTTTATAGTCCTTTAAAATTCTTTAAAAATCCACGTTTATAGTCCTTTAAAAATTCCTTAAAAATCCACGTTTATAGTCCTTTAAAAATTCCTTAAAAATCCACGTTTATAGTCCTTTAAAAATTCTTTAAAAAATCCACGTTTATAGTCCTTTAAAAATTCCTTAAAAAATCCACGTTTATAGTCCTTTAAAAATTCCTTAAAAAATCCACGTTTATAGTCCTTTAAAATTCTTTAAAAAATCCACGTTTATAGTCCTTTAAAAATTCCTTAAAAAATCCACGTTTATAGTCCTTTAAAAATTCCTTAAAAAATCCACGTTTATAGTCCTTTAAAAATTCTTTAAAAAATCCACGTTTATAGTCCTTTAAAAATTCCTTAAAAAATCCACGTTTATAGTCCTTTAAAAATTCCTTAAAAAATCCACGTTTATAGTCCTTTAAAAATTCCTTAAAAAATCCACGTTTATAGTCCTTTAAAAATTCCTTAAAAAATCCACGTTTATAGTCCTTTAAAAATTCCTTAAAAAATCCACGTTTATAGTCCTTTAAAAATTCTTTAAAAATCCACGTTTATAGTCCTTTAAAAATTATTTAAAAAATCCACGTTTATAGTCCTTTAAAAATTCTTTAAAAAAATCCACGTTTATAGTCCTTAAAAAATTCTTTAAAAAATCCACGTTTATAGTCCTTTAAAAATTCTTTAAAAAATCCACGTTTATAGTCCTTTAAAAATTCTTTAAAAAATCCACGTTTATAGTCCTTTAAAAATTCTTTAAAAAAATCCACGTTTATAGTCCTTTAAAAATTCTTTAAAAAGTCCACGTTTATAGTCCTTTAAAAATTCTTTAAAAAATCCACGTTTATAGTCCTTTAAAAATTCTTTAAAAAATCCACGTTTATAGTCCTTTAAAAATTCTTTAAAAAATCCACGTTTATATTCCTTTAAAAATTCTTTAAAAAATCCACGTTTATAGTCCTTTAAAAATTCTTTAAAAAATCCACGTTTATAGTCCTTTAAAAATTCATTAAAAAAATTCACGTTTATATTCCTTTAAAAATTCTTTAAAAAATCCACGTTTATAGTCCTTTAAAAATTCTTTAAAAAATCCACGTTTATAGTCCTTTAAAAATTCTTTAAAAATTCTTTAAAAAATCCACATTTTTAGTCCTTTGAATATCCTTTAAAAATTGTTTAAAAAATTCAAAGCAAATGAAAAGTGGCAGCTCTAAGCAACTTGGTTTATTTCCAATAACAAAACCAATAACATTGTCTTCTAAATCGATTCAGAAAGTAATTCTAGGAAGTAAGTAACTATTCTATCAAAAGTAAGTATGGGTCTATCTCGCTTCCTTCTCCATGTTACAAACGAATGCACAAAAACATAATACCTATACCTCTATGTGGTGTAGGGTATAAAAACTCGTCAGCCAAGATCCAAGTCCCGAGTTTTAATGAAATCGGTTACTCATTTCAAGTTTTATTAGCATTATAGTTATTCAAAAGTTAGATTGAGGTGGAGGTACCCATAACAAGTGATACGCATTTTCCCAACTTCTTGTTTTGAAAAAAATATTGGGATGTGCGACATTTTAAGACAATCTGGCTTTTATTTAATATTTTATGAGGGTTGATTATTGAAAAATTTTACGCCTTGTACCAGAAGAAGGAGTCTATAGAACTATCTCATCTTCACATCAGATCTTAAACGTTTAAATATTGCGATAAACCGAGTTTGAAAGTAATAGGATGCTCATTTCTGCGCTTCGTGGTTTTTTAAAATTTTGAACCGTTGTGGGGGAGGTAGATGAAAAATTTATCCGTTCTATCCCCTCTCATGTCAGATCTTGTGTTGGTAGCAATATTTAGATTTGTGAAATTTGAAGAGAATCGAACGATTATCTCGAACTTTATGTGTTATAATTTTTCAAAATTTTGACCCATTGTAGGGACGAAAATGTTGTGTTCATAGAAATATTGGGATGTGCCGAGTTTGAAAGCAATCGGTGGCTCATTTCGCCTTTTATGAGCTTTATGGTTATTCAAGTTTTTGATCCGTTTGGTGAAGGTACCAGAGGGAGCCGTTCGTTCTATCCGTTCTTTATATCAGATCTTGTGTTGGTAGAAATGTTGAGATGTGCGAAATTTGAAGACAATAGGACTCTGACTTATGAGAGTTAAAATTAATCAGAATGTTGATCTTTTGTGGGAGAGGTACTTGATGGGGTTGGCCAATACTGGCAGTTTTCGCACCTAACCTAGCACTAACAAAAATATTAAGGTTTCCAAAGTCTGTTCAAAATCGAATGGCCCTTTTTATACCCTCCACCATTCTATGGAGGGTATATTAGCTTTGTAATTTCGTTTGTAACTCCTCGAAATATTCATGATGGACCCTACAAACTATATATATTCTGTATCAGCGTAAAATTCTAAAACGATCTAGCGATGTCAGTCTGTCTGTTGTAATTGCGCTATCTTTCGAACGAATTGAGATAGATGGCTAACATTTTGAGAACATTCATATTTTGCCAGTAGGCAGGTGAAGTTCGAAAGTTGGCCATTTCGGTCCAAGTTTTCGTATAGCCTCCATATAACGGTACCTTTATTATTTTTATGATTTTAGCGACATTATTTACCGGAATTATTTCAAATTTCATATTTAATGTTCGTAATGGATACTACAGCATGTTACAGAAAATTGTCTGTGCAGGTTCTCGTTTTAGTATAGTCCACATATAATAGTTCCTCTCTATATTCGGTATTTTGATAATTTTAGCGACATTATTCACCCTTTTTTTAACTTTCGCTTTTGAACATTTGAATTGAATTGAATTTGTACTGGTTTATGACAAAAGTTGCATATGCAGGTCCACGTCGTCATATAGGCCTTAATATAACGGCTACATTAGGCATTTTTAAGATTTTAACAAAATTTTTTAACCGATTTTATTTATTTATTTATTTATTTATTTTTTTTTTTTTTGAAAATTGCAAAATTTGTTCCAAATGGTGGAGGGTATTCAAAGTTCCGTCTTACAGCTTTTATACTCGTTTTTTTTTTCTTCAAACTAATGAATTCTTTATCTACGACTGTCGGACAAAATGTCACATAATAAAATTTTTATTTTTAAGTTCGATTCGGTTTTAAGGAAGATACCCACATTTCCATTAACTTTTTAAGAAATATCCCATACTCCGCAATTGTTTCAAATTACCATTACTCCGGGGTTTGCCTTTGGTGTTTAATTTTCTGA
This sequence comes from Musca domestica, assembly GCF_030504385.1. Classification (NCBI taxonomy): domain Eukaryota; kingdom Metazoa; phylum Arthropoda; class Insecta; order Diptera; family Muscidae; genus Musca; species Musca domestica. The sequence continues at coordinate 43,568,100 of NW_026712114.1, forward strand.
CAAACAAAAAAAAAAAAACAAGTATCTTCCTGCGATGCCGCATCATCGCCATGTGACCAACATTCAAAAATATTGCCGGTGTTTTGAGTTGCAGGCAAGAGAATGAGTTCGCTTGGCATCAACGGAGTATTAAATCAGTTTTAACTTGGCCTACTTTTTTGGGCAAAACACAAAGAAGATAAAAAAGTACACTCACACACAAGTCGAAGCAACAACTGTATCAAGCAACGATCAGAAGAAGTAGCAGCAACAGCAACGTCACCAGTTGAAACAATGAAACACCCCTAAAATCAACTTTAGGTACATTTTTCGAAAAGAAATCCGAATTTCCAACTGTTGTTGGTTGCTGCGTTGTTGCACTTGCTGTGTGTGTGTTTTTTTTAATTCTTGTGTTACAACAAAACAAAGGAAGTTTGCTTGTCCCATAAAAAAATTAAAACATGTCATGCCATGCTCGAGAAAACAAGATAAGGGACCAGGAAAGTGTTCCCTCGTTTCATCGTATCTCTACTTCATTGAGGATAAATAATCCGGCCAAGAAGTGCCATTGCAAGAAATTTAATTTTCTTTTATTGCAAGGAGGGCAAAAAAAGACAACACCGTACCAATTTGTTTAACCTATTTGAAGGAATTCTAATGAAATGAATTTTGCAGGATACCAAGAAAAATATACAGGAATTACTATTTGAATTAAACTACAAAAGAATAATAAATCGTCTTTTATATTCCTAAAAAAAAGGCTTCCTGAATATGGTTGACCTAGAGAAGGTATCTTCATAGAAGACCTCTGGATGATATTCTGTTTAAATAGGATCTAAGGAAAGTCTATTGTGTATAGAAGTTCTTAAAAAAACCCTGGCGTATAAAAGAGCTATAGAAGTTCATTAATATGTATTCTGTTCTTAAAACTACCATGCAAGTTCCTCTGTATGTGGCAAACCCATGCATGGCAGGAAAATCTATGGAAAGTTTTCAGTGTACAGGGTTGCCCATATTCGACGGACCTTTGGGCCTTTTGGGTCCATTCCAATCGACGAAGCTTGTCCGCAGGCAACATTCTTTGCGTCAATTGAATTTTGTATAGGAACAAATGCAAATCAATGCGAATAATCCGTTGTAAAGTGGACCGAGCCATGCTCAACTGCTGAGAACGGCGTTTTTGGGATGTTCTTGGGGACCTCTCAATACTGGCTCGTACGGCAGCGATATTCTCGGCCGATCGCCTTGGTCGACTTTTATATGGCCTCTTCGGATTAGAAAGAGCCTTACCAGTCGAAAATTTTTCATATAAACGCTTAATGGTGTTCTTAGAAGGCGCACTTCTCACATTTTCTAATGTTTTAAAAGCACGTTGAGTTTTCACAATTGACTTCTTCTGTTGTTGCTGTAAATTTCAACTATTTCAGAGCGCTCGCGAGGCGTGTATTGGTTCATGGTAAAAATGTCATGTCATGTCATTAAACGATGTGACATCTCTGTCAAAAGTTATGGCGTTGCCAAATGGGTCCGTTGAATATGGGCAACCCTGTATAGAAAACGTATGGAAAGCCTTCTAAGCGTAAAAGGTCTCCGTGTATAGATCAATTGAGATATCCCGTAAAGTCTTATTATGTAATAAGCATATGAAAGGTCTTGTGTGTGTGTCGAATACTTATGAAAGATCTATTTCATATCAAAGATATTTTAGCTGAAGGAAGAAGTGCTTCTGTCTACTGAATACCTGTGTGAAGAAGAACAACGTAAGGTCATTAATGTGTAGAGAAGATTTTGAAATGAAACCTTGAGATCTTTATGTTTATGAGGAGGATATAGAGACTGTCGAAATTATCCACGAAAATCAGCCTTGGTGCATAGGCGTGTGATAAGACTGGGACATTTTATATAGATATAAATGTTGGTATCTGAGGTTGAGATTTGTAGGTGGTGTCGGAAATGTGTACCATTATAGTTCGAAAAGTATAAAGAGGTACAAAGTTGGAAATTGCGAGGTTGATTGGGAATGCGTACTATAGTCGGTACTAAATGGTACTTAATTTGCCGTTGAGTGAATGGATAGAGCTTGGATACTGTTAGTTTATAGGATTTCGAAAATATAGAAATAGTTTTGGCCAGATTAATAAGATGTGAAATCATTATGCAAGGGATTTAACTAACTTGCTCTTCTAAAACGAAAGATTTTGAAGACTTTTTCGTGCAAAAAGTTATCATTTTTCGATTATCATTTCTATAAAGGAACAAGTTTAATTGAATCAGTCGGTTTTTCCGACAAATGTATATAATATGTCATTATATTAAAATATGTTTCGACTTATTATTCAAAAGTTGATTATTCAAATAGTTGACCCTTTATGGAGGGATACCGAAGGAGTGGATCAAAAAATTAATTTATTTGAAGTGGATCATACCACCTATCAACATTTAGCTTTAGAGCAGTTTGGTTTCGGAAAGAACTATGTAGGAATATTAAATTCTGTAACTATTTTCACCAAATTTAACGGAGACATTTTAATACTTTATTCCAAATAACTTTGCTATAGTGTGTAGGATATCACTTCGAGAAGGATTATATTAAAAAAATATATATATCGGAGCCGACAAATGGAAACGTTTGTCCCAAAATTCACTCCATTTGGGCTGAAATTTGCAATTATTTGCGTTTGGATATCCAAATCTTAGCCGTTCTCGAAAAAAAATTGGCAAAGGTATTTCTGAGCTCCATAAGTTATCTGGTACCAAATATCATTTTTGTCAAATGCATATTAAGGGACTTAAACACCAAATGGGATGAAATATATCTGAACCGATTTTCCCACATTTGATGTACTTTCTTCTAAATTGAATGTCGTAGGATGTGCCAAAATTCAGGTCATTTGGACTTATATTGGCACAATCAACCCGAAATCGGTTGAAGATATATGGGAGCTAAATCTAAATCTGATCCGATTATCACCAATTTTAATAGGGTTCGTCCTTGAGCCAAACAAATATTGTTTGGAAAGTTTCATCTCAATCCGATAATAAATGCGACTTGCATTTTTTTTCACAAGAATCCATCGATCCACGAGTCTCTGTTTGGGATTAATGTTTCACAAGAGGCAGCTACAATGGATTCAGATATTTGGTTCGATACAATGTTTTTTATTGATTCTCCCGTTGTTACCTGTAAGATTCTTCGATGGTATGTAGCGTGGCCTTTGATTAACCACTCGTCCGTCGCCCTAAGCCTTAAGGCCGCGACGGTTGCTTCATACCGAATCTGAATGTCTATCGGGTGAAGAAATAGTAATGTCTCTAGTGCTCTAGTTGGTGTTGTCCTCATTGCCCCGCAGATGCTTAAGCAGCACATTCGTTGGACTTTCTGTAGCATTTTAATATTACACTTTTTATCCATGGCTGTCCACCAGACTATTGACGCGTAAGTTAGAACAGGTCTAATCACGCTTTTGTATAGCCAGTGTATCATGTTAGGATTGAAACCCCATTTAGAGCCTATAGCTCTTTTACACGTTGCCCAACATCTATGAGCTTTGTTTGCTCTTTCCTTCCAATTAAGTTTCCTATCTAGAATCACTCCCAGATATTTAACCTTATTGGAAATGTTGATTGTCCTGTTCAGGAATACCGGTTCCTCGAAAAAACCCAGTTTCCTTTTCCTGGTAAATAGACATATTTCAGTTTTTTCCGGGTTGACGTTGAGACCTCTCGGTCTAGCCCAGTTGTATGCAAGTTTCAGAGCCGACTCGGCCCTTCTGCACAGTAAGTTAGGGTTCTTTACCATCAGAAGTATTATAACATCGTCTGCATAGCAGACTGGTTCAAAACCTTCGTTGGTTAAAGTACTTAGGAGACTATTTATGGTGATAACCCATAGGAGGGGTGATAATATCCCTCCCTGTGGAGTTCCTTGACCAACTTTGTCCCTTATGATGACGTCATATAGCCCACAACTTATCCATCTATTCCTTAGCATATGGTTTATCCAGTCCCTTAGGGTCCTGTTGACCTGAAAGCTATCTAAGGTTTGGATTAGTGTATCCGTGCTGACGTTGTTGAAAGCGCCTTCGATGTCAATGCATACTGCTAATGTGTACATCTTTTTATCGAAGATGCTCTCGATGTGGTTTACAACCTCATGTAGAACGGTTTCCACTGAACCCTTTGCCCTTTAACGTATGTGTGTTGATTATATTTAAGCATATCGTTTGCAGTCCTGCTCTTGATCATGGTATCGATTATGCGTTCCATGGTTTTGAGTAAGAACGATGTTAGACTTATCGGTCGATAAGACTTGGGTATTACGTAGCTTGCCTTCCCTGGATTCCTGCCAGGCTTTTGGAGTGTACGCAAACTTTAGACACGCGTTGAAAATTCCGGCTAAGTTGGACGAAATAATGTCCACTTCCTTTTGGAAGAAAAATACCCTTACCACTATATGGTGTAGGGTATAAATACGTTCTTAATAGCAGAATTTATATTGCCGTGAAGCTAAAAGCCAATCTTATGTTCATACATGCAAAACTATGTCACATAGCGGTCATATATAGTCTCATGTAATTACATTGGTCGCAACATAAATTACGTTTGATCTCAGACGAATGGTTTCGTGATGAGGATCTTTCGGTGGGTGGTGTTGTATTGACCTATTCGCCCAGATGGCCATAGGTTGTTAGCAAGCCGACTGATAATTTGTAGCTTGCTTTCGAATGATTTAACATTTTTCCAAATAACTCCATTTCCTTAAACATTTGGACTTGTTAAAATTTTTGTTGCCAATCATTTCAAGTGTCTCTCTCTTTCGCTAACTTTAATTACTCTCCTCCAACCAGTCGCTAGCAGTGACACGTTTCTATAACAAGAAACATATTTGGACATGATGCTTACTTTTGAAAAAAAAAAACAAAAAAACAAAAATGGATACAATAAAACAATACTTAGTTGTAAGCAGTGGCAAGTGTCATCTTCTGTCATTCGCTGGTGGTTCGTTCATTTCGTGTATCCACTTGCAAATTTTTTGTTGTTGTTGTTGCTGTTGTCGCCGTTTGTTTTCTGTTATCCTGCAACAAAAATGGTGTTACATGTTGTCTGCATGGGCATGGGTTTGCTACCACTCTGCGCTGTTATGGTACGTAGCCCACCACTTGTACGTAGCAATTAACCTAAATGTCGTGTTGGGTCTTAGCTTTTGAAGAACACACGCACACATCCACACCCAAACGACGGACGGACGAGGTGTTGTGTGATGTGTCTTTTTTTGTTTTTTGGTGAGCGTGTGAGTGTTGCGTTTTCTTCCATTCTTAAGAAACAAATAAAACCTTTTTTCCCCAACAACTCTGTACAGAACTCTACTGAGTTGGGTTGAGCTGAGTTCAGTTGAGTTGAGCTAAGCATGTAAACATGTAGCAGCCCCAAAGCAGTATTTTTGCTTGTATTTTTACACTCGGCATTTTGTATACCCTCCATCATACATAGTATGGAGGGTATATTAAGTTCGTCATTCCGTTTGTATCGACACATCGAAATAATAATTGTAGACCTAACAAAGTATATATATTATTGATTAGGGTAAAATTCGAAAACGATTTAGTCCTGCCCGTCCCTCTGTTGTATTTACGCTCGAGTCAAAACGAAATCAAATAGGAAGCTAAAATTTTGCACAAATCAGTCTTTGGTGTGCAAGTTCGAGTATGGGCTATATCGGTCGGTCCACGATATCGTATGGCCCCAATATAACGGTGCCTCTATATATTTGGTATTTTGATGATTGTAGCTACATTTTCCAATGGAATTGTCTAAAAATCCATACTAGAAGTTCTTTCTAAGCACTTTACTCCCCGGAAGAAAATTGTCTAAATAGGTCCACGATATCGCATATTCCCCCATATAACGGTAACCCCGAAATTAGATACTTTGGTTCAGGTCCAGGTCTTCGTATAGGCCCCCAGTACCTGCCTATAATCGGTATTTTGACAATTTTAGGTACAATCTTCACCAAAATTGTTTGAAATTTCGTATTTGAAGTTCCTAATAGGTACTACAGCCTGTGACAGGTTGAACGTTTTCGTATAGGCTTCATATATCGGTACCAAATATTCGGTATTTTGATAATTTTAGCGACATTATTCACCGGAGTTGTTTCAAATTTCGTATTTAGAGTTCGTAATGGAAAATACAGTCTATGCCAGAAAATTGTCAATGCAGGTCCAGGTTAGGACCCTTATATCAGTACCTCTCTATATTCGGTATTTTGACGATTTTTGATACAATATTTACCAAAATTATTTGAAATTTCGTATTTGAAGTTCATAATAGGTACTACAGCATAGCCCTAGCCTTCGTATAGCCCTAGCCATATAACGGCACCTCTCGATATTCCGTATTTTGATAATTTTAGCGACATTATTCACCGGAATTGTTTCAAATTTGGTATTTGAAGTTCGTAATGGATACTACAACCTAAGATAGAAAATTATCTGTGCAGGATCACGCCTTCGTATAGCCCCGATATAACGGTACCTCCCTATATTCGATATTTTGATGAAATTAGCTGCATTATTTACTGGATTTTTTTTTTCAAGTTTTGTATTTGAATATTGTAATGGCTTATGACAAAAGCTGCCTATGCAGATCCACGTCTTCATATAGACCCCAATATTACAGCTATATTACACCCAAATTAGACCCGAAAATATGTATGCCAAATTTGATCGAAATCGGTTCAGATATAGCTATAGCTCCCATATATATTGTTCATCCGATTTGTTATTTTTGTCCACCGCAGCCGTAATATGCACTATGCAACAACAATATTTGGGGAAATATATAAAATACAGCTCAGAATTACATTTGCTAAATTTTATCGAGATTGGTTCAGATTTGGATATAGCTCCCTTATATAACTTCGTCCGATTTACCTTTTATTGTGCACCAAACGTCTAATATTTGTCCAAATTGGATGAAATTTGGCACTTACGACCGAATTGAGTCTAGAAGCTAGTATGTCAAATTTGGTGAAGATCGGTTCAGATATAGCTATAGCTTCCATATATATTATTCATCCGATTTGTTGTATTTGTTACCCAAAACCGTAATATGCACTCCGTAACAACGATATCCAGGGAAATATATCAAATACAGCTCAGGAATATCTTTACCAAATTTTATCGAGATCGGTTCAGATTTGGATATAGCTCCCTTATATATCTTTACCCGATTTCAAATTATTTGTGCTTGCTTCTGCATATTTAATCTTTTGAACTTTAAATTATAATTATAATCATAGCGTGGAGCTCTACTTAATTAGCAAAGTGGTGTAGGGTATCATAAAGTCGGCCCCGCCCGACTTTAAGGCTTTCTTTACTGGTTTTTTTCTGGTTTTCCTTCGTTGTTATTTGTTTGCATAGAACATTTGCCCCACAAACACATGCAGTTTTGTTTTCGTCTTCTCCATTCGTTCGTCTTTGTGTGCTCGGCATGTTGTACCTCAAGCAGAAAATTATTAAATTTTTGATGAAACTTCTTTTTTTTTTTTTTTGCAGTGGATTTTGTTAATTTTTTATTTCTCTTAGTTGTTGCTGCTGCTGTTTGCTTTTCAAAAAATTTACTCATGCAGGCTCAATTAAAACTAATTGCTACACTTGCCACTACAACTGCTGTCGCTTCTGTTCCTCTTGCCTTGGGCTAGCAGTTGCCTAGAGCCCAAAGGTGATATGCCTCCCTCTATCCTTCCACCATTAGGAGGCGAGAGTCTATGGATCGTCTGCGTCTGTTTTAAACCAAATATGGAGATTATGTAAAAAAAATACGTAGAACTTATGACCTACCTTTATTTGATATTGTTTATGCAAAGACTACAATTTTTATTTAGATTTTGATACGAACTATAATTATTCATACATATTTTATTCAAAAGACATGTTGAGTATGTGAACATACATTCAAAAAACTTCATTTGATAAACAACGAAATAGTGAAATGGGGAAAATGTTATATTAAAACGATGCTTATAAGTTATAATTAAAAACTTTTTTATACTAGAATTTTATCTTATAAGAAGGCCGAGGGCTGAAAGTTTTTATTGTGGCCGCAAGCCCTTAATGAGCATATAAGATACCCTAAAGGTATGTTCTGCCATAAGTGCCAATTGGCACCCCGGAAACGTATAACACCCTAGGCCCTCGATTTGGTCTTATTGTAGCTGTTTTAGGCAATTAACTTATTGCTAAACTAATTTTTTGCTAAATTCCTAAAGAGTCGAAAAGCTCTGAAATTTATAAGCATACAAATGTTTGGGGAAAAATTGTGCAAATGTGGAAAAAGAAAATGTTTACCCTCAGCCTCTGTCCGTTTATAAGTCACATAAAACAAGTAAAAAAGTATCGGCCGGTTTTGCCGACAGATGTATACCCTCAGCCCTATTCACCCTCTATGGAGTGGGTTTTGAAAGAATCGTTCAATATTGTCCATTTCGTATCCCACCTAAATAAATATGATATAAATATTATTATATTTAAAACTAATTATATAAAAAAAATAAATTATAGTAGATGGATATAACAATTGTAAAGAATCGCTGAGTTGCTTTGCAATTTATGATAGATGAAAATTTTGAAAATTGTGTCCCTTTGTGGGTGAGGTGCCAGAAGGTGTTCGAAGATATATTGCATCCTCACAACAGATCTGGTGTTAGCAAAAATTATTGTATGTGTGAAATTTGAAGAGAGTGCAGAAAATATATATTTTTAAAATTTCGACCATTTGTGGGGGAGGTTCCAGAAGAAGTGGACCGATATACTCCATCTTAACACCAGACCTTGACCAATAAAATGATTGGGATGGGTGAAATTTGAAGACAATCGAACTCTTAAATCACATTTTATGAGAGTTGTAATTATTCAAAATTTTGACCATTTGTGGGGGAGGTACTTGAAGGAGTGAACCGATATTGTCCATTTTCGGATCAGACCTAGCACTGATGCAAATATTAGGATTTGCAAAGTTGGACCAAAATCGGATCATCATTTCTCTTTCTGTGCAAAAAATATATGATTTGCAAATTCCTACCTTTTGTGGGGAGGTACCAGAAGGAGTGGACCGATATTGTCCATTTTCACACCTAACGTAAAACTGATGCAAATATTAGGATTTATAAAGTTGGAGCAAAATCGGATTATCCCTTCTCTTTCTGTGCAATAAATATATTTTTTGCAAATTTCGACCTTTTGTGGGGGAGGTACCAGAAGGGGTGGACCGATATTGCTCATATTAACACCAGACCTTGGGTAAATATAAATATTGGGATGTGTAAAATTTAAAGACAATCGGACTCTTAAATCACATTTTATGAGAGTTGTAATTATTCAAAATTTTGACCATTTGTGGGGGAGGTACTTGATGGAGTGGACCGATATTGTCCATTTTCACACCTGACCTAGCACTGTTGCAAATATTAGGATTTGCAAAATTTGGAGCAAAATCGGATTTTCCCTTCTCTTTCTGTGCAAAGAATAAATTTTTTGCAAATTTCGACCTTTTGTGGGGGAGGTACCAGAAGGAGCGGACCGATATTGCACATCTTCGAACTCGATCTAAGTTTGACAAAAATATTACGATGTACCAAGTTTGGACCAAATCGGATACTCCCTTCGAGAGTTATCGTGCGCACCAGCCAGCCAGACAGACAGACAGACGGACGGACATCGCTAGATCGACTCCAAATGTTCTGAAACGGATTTGGTCCAAAGAGACCTAGGGCCTAAAACCGTTATTTCGACTAGGCACGTTTTGGCCGTATCAAATGATAAATACCCTCTGTAGCCATATGGCTGAGGGTATAAATATTGTGAATGGCCAGGTGTGGAATAGGTTTTTTGTGGGAGGTACCAGAAGGAGTGGGCCGATATTGCCCATCTCTGAACTCGATCTAAGTTTGACAAAAATATTGGGATGTACTAAGTTTGGATCAAATCGGATATTCCCTTCGAGAGTTATAGTGCGCACCGGGCTAGACAGACAGGCGGGCGGTCGGACATCGCTATATCGGCTTTAAATGTCCTGAAACAGACTTTATCCAAAAAGGCCTAGGGTCTAAAACCGTTATTTCGATTGGGGCTCGTTTTGGCTGTATAGCCATATGGCTGAGGGTATAAAAATTGCGCATTTTGAATACTTATAGCTTATAAATTATTTGAATATAGATAACGTTTTTCTGACGAACTTTCACTAGCAACCAAAAATAATATTAACAAATGACAAGGACACAGTCTTGTAACAAGCTGGTGTAAAAGCTTTACGCTTCAATTAAAAGTAGCTGCAAAAACAAACCCTTACAGGTAGTGTAAAATTTCACACTTAACACCTCAATAAATTTAGTGAACCAAATCAAAATAGGAAAAAACATCCAATAAAATTTGTACATCCTTTAAAAAATAATTTTTGGATAAGGCAACAGTAATGTAATTTAACGACAGAAGAAACAAGGTGATCCTGTAACGTAAAACCATTTCATATTTTACATGAAGTTCAAATCTAAACGTCGACATCCGTTGGCCAAGATGGTAGTAGGCAGGAGTGAAACTTATGAAAAACATGTACATATGTGAATGTCTTTGCGTATGTATGTAGCGGCGAAGAGCACATGAGGCAGTCCTCTTAACCGAAACACTTTCAACACCTTCGCCACATAGTATCAATTATGCTTGAAATTGAAAGGAATTGAATTACATGCGAGTACATTGAAGAACGGACAATGGAGCTGAAGGAAGAAAAAAAACAGAGCATAAAGTAAGCAACAACATCAGGGCCAGTGACAAAAAAAAGTTCAGAATACCCCCACATAAATGTAACGTTTTTCACCCTTCATTCGTTGTTAGTGCTTTTTGTCTTCCTTTTTTTTCAGATATATCTTGACCGAGGTTGTTGAAAACAAGTCCTTTTTAGGGCTCCCTCTTCAATAGCACTCTCCACAAGCCAGCCACAAACTTCAACACACACACACAGCACACATGTATGCACTTTCAAATCCCCTTCACAGCCAAGTAGAGGAGTTTACATTAAGCCTTTTTTCTTTCCTTTCTTTTTTTCGGTCGAAACAAAACAATTGCATTTAGAAAATGTAAATTGTCCTGTGTGTGCGTGTGCTTGTTGTGTGCTTTAATGGCGGTTTCCGGTTGCATCAAAACGCGGCACACAGACACACACACTCACATTGAACACATATCCACAACATCTATTTGAAAATGAAAAAAAAAAAAAAAAAAACAGACGCCAACATTTGAGGTATGCATCCTGAGATTTTACTTTTCATTTCTGTTCCTTTTTTGTTTTACATCGAAGCCTTGAATGCAGCGGCAAGCAGAAGCAGCAACAGTACAAGCTAAACCAAAAAGCAGGGAGCTCTCTTCGCCCGCCCGTCTAAAGTAAAAGTATTCTCCTCCATCTCAATACTCTGAATTCGAGCAAAACGACCCTGATTGGGATGTGGATAATGACGATGCTGACGACGATGAAGCATCAGCAGCAGCAGCGGAGGTGGATATAAGCATCGAGTTTGAAACCAACTGTACTTTATTAACATCACGACGAGAAACAAAGTCCAAGTACAGGCAAGAGGAAATAGAACTCCCACAACTTCTCAAGCGTGAATGAACCAATTGCAAATGCAAATTCATGCAAAGTTTTCAACGCGAATTAGATACAGATTAACATCTATAATCGCAACGGTTGGGTGGCTTAATTTAAAAGCGAACTTACCTATGTTTTATTCAAATAACTCTGTAAACTAATGTGGATTTCTAGAATTGATGAGTATAGGATTTTGAGCTACTATCAAGGCATACAAAAACAAGTAAGCAAAGGCTACAGTCGAGCGGGGCCGACCGTTGAATACCCTACAACACTATAATAAACGATACAGTTTATATAGGCGAGATACTCGAAAGAATTCCACAAGATATTGTGACAAATAATAAAAGAAAACCATCAGGTTTCGTTCTCTAATTTTCGAATAATAGCAACTTAAACTAATTTTCTCATTTCCAATTTATTGGTAGATGTTGCACTTAAATGGTCTTTCTAGATCTGGAACCAATATTTCCCAAACACCTATAATCTCTCAGAAGTGGCAAAAGATTAACATTTATTATTGGTTTTTGACTGAAACGCATCTATATGACATACAGACATTTGACTATATTCTTCAACGAAATCAGCGTTAACGAAATAGTCGGAAGTGCGTCTTTCCTGTATTTGTGAATTCTGCAAAAAGTCACTGGAATGGACCTTTTCGTATTTTGACTAAAAAAGTTGGCAAACTATTTCACACATTGAATATTTTTGGATGGCCATCCAAAACTGGTTGGCTTTTTGCAATGTCCGGTAACCCCCATTCAAATGTGCGTGAGGATCGGGCGATAATTGCGACCTGCTGACAATTTTGCAGTTTTGTTGGTCCATTTCAACCCCTAAACATATGGCGATCATCTCCAAAAAAGTAGGCTTCTATTCTGACCCTCATCTTACCCCCCATGCTAAATTTCGTAAGGATCGGGCCATAAATGTGATCTGTATATGATATCCTGATATCCTAACTACATAGCTTTGTTAGCTGTAGAAATACTACCAAATGTTTAATTCAAAATGAAAATATGCCTAAAATTGAAAAAATATGAGAAAATTTTACAAAATCAATATTTTCATCTTTAGAGAGATAATTTTATGCGATTTTTTAGACGTTTTATGTTTCCTGCCAAGAGGCCATTCTGAATTAATGAGAACTGTCTAAATCAGTTCAGCCGTTCTCGACATATAAGAGATTTCTCAAGCATATCTTCTTTGATAGACATATATATCGCACATATATCCGATTTGTTGGATGTTAACATCAATGTGAAGGTCAGAAGTAACCTTGTCATGGCTTCGTAATTTCGCCGGGATTTAAAATATTTGCGGTTTAATGAAAAATTTTGAATTTTTTCAACACAAATTATGTGGTCTATTTTACCCGCTAAATATTATCCGATGACCACCCTAATTGGTAGGCTTCTTCCCTAAACTCTAGCTACATACGAAATTCCGCGTCGATTGGTCTATAATTGCGATCTGTACAGCTACTGCAAAATCCGATATTTTTTCAGTATTTGGTCCATTTCAACCCCTAAACATTTGGCGATCATCTCCAAAAGAAATAGGCTTCTATTCCGACCCTAACTCCACCTCCATTTCGTGAAGATCGGACCATAATTGCGACCTGTAGCGTGATTACAAATTAACATGGACAGACGAATAGACGGACGGACGTACATACATAGCTAGATCGACTCAGCTCGGCGAGCTAGGAAGATTCATATATACTTTCCTATGTGGGAAACCAATATTTCGAGGTGTTACATAAATTCTGGCCCAATCAAACTTATAATACCCCCAACACATAGTGTTGTAGGGTATAAATAGAAAGACAATAGAAGGAGTAGACCGATATAAAGCGTCTAAATGAGAATTTGTATACCCTCAGCCATAAGGCTAGTAATACCTTCAGCCCTATGGTTATAGAGGGTATATATCATTTGATACGGCCAAAACGTGCCTCATCGAAATAACGGTTTAGACCCTAAGTTTCTTTGCATCAAATCCGTTCCAGGACATTTGGAGACGATTTAGCGTTGTCCGTCCGTCCGTCCGTCCCTCTGTCTGTCTGGCTAGTGCGCACGATAACTCTCGTAGGGAGTATCCGATTTGGTTTAAACTTGGTGCATCGTCATATTATTATCAAGGTTAGATCGAGGTGGAAGAAGGCAAAATATTGGTCCACTCCTTCTGGTACAACCCCTACAAAAGGTCAATATTTAAAAAAAAATTTCACTGCACAGAAAGAGAAAGGATAATCCGATTTTGCTTCGCAACTTTGGAAATCCTAATATTTGCATCAGTGCTAGGTCAAGTGCGAAAATGGACAATATCGGTCCACTGCATCAAGTACCTCCCCCACCAATAATTTGAACTCTTAAAAAAATGTGATGCACACAAAGAATAATCCCATTTTGTTCCAACTTTGCAAACCCTAACATCAGGTGCAAAAATGGACAAAATGTGGTGTAAGAATCCGATTGTCTTCAAATTACAAACATCACAATATTTTTATTAACTCAAAGTCTGATGTGAAGATGGAATATATCGGTCCACTCCTTCTGGTACCTCCCACACAAAGGGTCAACATTTTGAATATCCATGAAGCTCATAAAACGCGAAATTAACATCCGATTCCATTCAGACTTGGTACATCTCAATATTTCCATCGAAACAAAATATAACATACCGTTTCCTTTGATACCTCCCCCACATAGGGTTCAAGATTTTGAAAAACTAAGAAAGCGAAATAAGCATCCAAAAAAGCGAAATAAGCATCCAACTCTCTTCAAAATTTACACATACAAACATTTTTGCTAACACAAGATCTGTTGTTAAGATGATATATACCTGCGAACCGCTTTTGGTACCTCACTAACAAATGGGTCACAAAATGATCCCTATTGGAATAAAGGTCTCAAATCTTTGGGACCCATGACCGTGACATTACAAGTGTTGGGAAAAAAAAAAACGCTGGGGCACATGTCCTCCTCTTAGAACGTTGAAGATTCAGGGTGATATGAAAAAACTGAAACCAACTTCAGACTGCTGTCATTTCTAAGCCACTCATCCGACAGCTGCTAAAATTATTCCGGTGGCAGCTCATTATATTGTTCACAAGCGTACAATAGCATTTTGGTGAGAATTTTCCCGAAAAAAAAAGTTATTCGTGATGGAGTTCAAGCGTGATAGTGTGATTTTTTTATATTTGGCTGAAAAGTGGCTATCGTTAAAACACTCCAGCATTTAAATGTGAATAAATCTTTTTTGACTCGTACCATTGCTCGTTACCGTAATACTGGTAGCGTATCCGACGTCAAGGAAGTGGACGGAATAAAACAGCAACATCAGCAGAAATGACCCGAAAATAAAGAAGCGAAACCCGCGTCGCAGTGGCCGAAAAATGGCTCGTGAGCTGAACATATCGCAATATACTTACACCGCAACAGTAAGAAAATAGATTCAAAAGAGCTTAAGAGTTGCTTCGCTTGGCCGAAAGTGGTGAACAGCCGAATTTGGTTTTCGCCGTGTTTCAAAGAGGTCAGCTGAAATGTGCACCTTCGGTTGGACACCAGAACTCAAGCGCCGGCCATGAAGAATAACATATACAATTTTAATGTCATCGAACTACAGTTCAACCCAAGGCCTACCTTAACAAAATTCTTTCAAACTCAATACCCCCTAAGGTGAAAGATTTAACCACAAATGAGATGTGTGTGTGTGTGTGTGTGTGTGTGTGATACGCATTACTTAATTATTCCCCCGACTGGCAACGATGAGGATGATGATGCTGATGATGATGAATAGTGCAAGTGTTGATTTCTATACTCCACACTTCAGTTCAGTTCATTTGTGAGAAATTTCATACCAAAAAAAGAAACAAAGCTCTACTCTACTAATAAAGTGGAAGCAGGCCCATAGGAGGACTACATTATAAATAAGTGAGTGAGTGAGTGAGTGCGTGTGTGTGTGTGTGCATGCATACATTTAAAACAAAAAGCCTTGCATGATGTTGGCATATCCTTTCATTTACTCACTACTCGGCAAATGGAAATGGATCCATTGAGATATCAAATGGGACAAAAGAACATTTTTAGAAAACAACCCCATACGACCAACCGCTCGAAGGACAAGATTCATTAAAACCATTCAATTCCAATCGATGTCATATTTACGCACTTTTTTCCCATAATTAATTTGTGTAATGGCAAGAGTGAGTGAGTGAGTGTGGTGGAGGAGGGTGAGGCGGAGATCGAGGTCAATGATATGTCGATTGAAAGGGTTAAGAATAAGTTGTTTGCGGGAAATAAAATCTCAAATCACTGCCCTCATTTCAAGAATATGGAATTCGTTCGGTTTTGTTAATTACCACACAAAGAAACACGCACATACACATACCGGCGGAACGCAATGCGTTGTCGTCTGAAGCCCACAAAAGTCAAAATTGTTGTTAACCCATTTCATAGAACAGACGTCTCAATCAGCCTAATACATTGACGACAACAACAATAACAACAGCAACAACATGATTACACACACAGACTGTACTTCAAAGTTTTCAGTAGCTGTGCCGTACACACAGCAGACGGACGACATGTTGTAAACTTTCCACTTCTGGGCTAGGCGGAAGAAGGTTGTCATTACCCACCAGTTGGTTGGTTGGTTGGTTAGTTGTCCGTTACAGAAATCGATGTACTTAGTATACAGTTTTAACGAAGTGGTTATGGACAAATGCACAGTGCTTTGAAACCAGACATTTTTTCCCCGATTGACGAAAGGACTCAGTTCGGGAGGATTATTGCAGGGCAGGTGAATATTTATCTAACGAAAACACCTCTTCAGGGGAAGATAAGATAAGATGAGGTCCTGAAGGAAAATTTTTCTATAGCAAAATCCTCCTTAAGAATATGGCGACCTGAAGGAAAAAATTCTCTGTAGAAAAATCTTTCTCAAGGACAAAGCCCTGAAAGAAAATGTTTCTATAGAGAAATCCTCCTCAAAGGTAGGACCCTGAAGAAATAATTTTCTATAGAAAAATCCTCTTTAGGGATAAGACCCTGAAGAAATGTTTTTTCTATGGAAAAATCCTCCTCAAAAATAAGCCCTGAATGAAAAATGTTCTATTGGAGAATGCTCCTCAGGGATAAGGCCCAGCAGGGAAAGAGGAATAATTATAACTCTTATAAAATGTCAAGTAAGAGTTCCATTGTCTTAAAATTTCAAATATCTCAATATTTTTACCAATACATGATCTGGTATGAAGAACAGATATAACGGACATTCTGGTACCTCCCCCACAACGGGTCGAAATTTTACATAACCATGAAGCTCATAAAGCGCGAAATGAGCATTCAATTCCTTCTAAACTCGGCACATCCAATATTTCTGTCAACACAGCATTTGGTAGAGTAGTGAAATAACTGTTGACTGAGAATCAACGCCCAGACGAAATGGCTGAAGCTGAATTCGAGGGTGGATTTTTGGAAATTCGTTCTAAAATGATACGAAAAGAACTAAAATGTACTGTTGAATAGTTTTTATTGGACAAACAGAATGAGCTTGAATTATGAAAATTGCAGTGAGAGTCACTGATGGAGTGCAGGATAGGAGTACCAAAAGGTTTATAGAAAATCGAACTTTAAGGTTACAAAAGTTCTTAAATGGCACTATACTGCTAAAATAATACCATTTATTAATATGAGAATGGATAGCGATAAAAACTTAAAATTTGGTATGAGAATCAAAGTTTGATAAATGAAGGTAGTTTTGGAAATGTGTACACAGCATGCAAACTGTACGAAATTGTATTAAATTTGGAAAAGTTTGGTTTCGGGTGAACGGATCAAGCTGGAATTTTGTATTAGGTCCTTGTTGGTAGTAGGTTTGAGATAAAGAGTTGGAAATGTTTACTAAAAGTTCAAGATGGTACAATTCGATATTGGGGGAATACACAGGGTGAGATGAAAACACTGCAACCAACTTTAGACTGCTGTAAATTCTAAGCCACTCGTCCGACAGCTGTTAAAATTATTCCAGTGATAGCTCATTATATTGTTTACAAGCGAATAAAAGCATTTTGGTGAGAATTTTCCAGAATTTAAAAAAAAAAAACAAGTTAAAAAGTATCAGTCGGTATTGCCGCCAGATATATACCCTCAGCCTATGTTCGATTATCTAAATATATTTTGACTAGTGTTAAGGTTATTCAAACGTTTGACCCTCTATGGAGCAGATCCCGAAGGAATGGGCCAATATTGCCCATTTCCTATCGGACCCAAAATATGATATAAATATTTCGACAGATGTGCCAAGTCTAAATGGATGTTAATTTGGCGATTTATGAGCTTCATGGGTACTCAAAATTTCAATATTTTGTGGGGAGGTAGCAGAAGGAGTGGACCGATGTATTCCACCTTCACACCAGACCATGGGTTAATACAAATATTAGGATGTGTGAAATTTGAAGACAATCGGACTTTTACATCACATTTAATGAGATTGTAATTATTCAAAATTTTGACCATTTGTGGGGGAGGTTCCTGATGGAGTGGACCAATATTGTCCATTTTCACACTGACGCAAATATTAGGATTCGCAAAGTCGGAGCAAATTCGGATTAGCCTTTCTCTTTCTGTGCAAAAAATATGTTTTTTTTTTTTTTTTTTTTTTTTTTTTTTTTTTTTTTGGAACAGAGTTTGGCTTGCTTGTTTGGGATACCATAGTATTTTGTTGTTGCAAAATCGTCAGGCGAAATCCCATTATTGTTGTTTTTATAAAAACAACGTTTGTTTATGAGTGGAGAACGATGGTAATGTTTACCAGGGGGTAAGGCAGGGAATACCTAGGTTTCGGAAAATTTCGACCTTTTGTGGAGGAGGCACCAGAAGGAGTGGGCCGATATTGTTCATCTTAACACCAGACCTTGGGTTAATATAAATATTGGGAAGTGTGAAATTTGAAGACAATCGGACTCTTACATAACATTTTATGAGAGTTGTAATTATTCAAAATTTTGACCATTTGGGGGGGAGGTACTTGATGGAGTGGACCGATATTGTCCATTTGCACACCTGCACTAGCACTGATGAAAATACTAGGATTCGCAAAGTTCCAGCTAAATCGGATTGTCCTTTCTCTTTTTGTGCAATAAATTATTTTCTTTGAAAATTTTGACATTTTGTGTGGGAGGTACCAGAAGGAGTGGACCGATATTGCCCATCTCCGAACTCGATCTAAGTTTGACAAAAATATTACGTTGTAGCCAATTTGGACCAAATCGGATACTCCCTTCGAGAGTTATCGTGCGCACCAGCCAGCCAGCCAGACAGACAGACGGACGGACGGACGGACATCGCTAGATCGACTCCAAATGTTCTGAAACGGATTTGGTCCAAAGAGACCTAGGGTCTAAAACCGTTATTTCGACTAGGCACGATTTGGCCGTATC
Source organism: Musca domestica (assembly GCF_030504385.1). Lineage (NCBI taxonomy): Eukaryota > Metazoa > Arthropoda > Insecta > Diptera > Muscidae > Musca > Musca domestica. The sequence continues at coordinate 43,587,166 of NW_026712114.1, forward strand.
AAATGATATATACCCTCTGTAGCCATATGGCTGAGGGTATAAAAACTGCAGCAAAGTCAAACGCCATCATTTTTACATTTTTTTTAATTTTATTGAATGAAAGCAGAAAAATGTCGGAAATAGCATCAGATTTTAGAATAAGTTTAGATTTGTTCGAATTGGTCACCTTTGGCACGAATTATGAATGAATGGCCTTCAAACGGCCAATGAAAATGTCACAGGCTGCCTGAATGTTACTATGCGAAATTTTGGCCCATTCCCGGCGAAGCGCTTACTTGAGGTGATCAACACTTTGGTATTTTTTAATGCCAACCTTGTTCTCCAAAATACTCCAGACACAATAGTCCAACGGATTGGTATCCGGAGATTTTGGTGGCCATTGTGCGCTGGTCTGCGGTCAAAATGTTTGCGTGTCCAAGGCTTTAAAATACCCTCCAGAATATTTTCGCGATAATATTCGGCATTATTTCTGTTGCACGGTCGATTAATACGAGCGGAGAGCGACCATGGGATGTTATGGCGGCCCACACCATCACCTTGGCCGGAGCTTGAGTCCTTGTGGCCAACCGTAGGTGCACATTTTCAGCTGACCACTTTGGCAAGTAAACACGATCATTTTGTTTTTCGACCGTTACATCAGAATAAATGACGAATATAATCGCGAAAATATTCTGGACGGTGTATTAAAGCTGTGGTCACACAAACAAAATACCACAGAGCAACATTCGGGCAGCGTGTGACGGTTTCATTGGCCGTTTGAAGGCCATAATTCGTGCCAAAATTTTTTGCTTTCATTCAATAAAATTTAAAAAAAAATACACAAATTATCTCACCCTGTATATCTAAAGCAAAATAAAACCAGTAAAGAAAGTTTTAAAGTCGGGCGGTGCCTACTTTATGATACCCTACACCACTTTGCTCATTTAGTAGAGCTCCACATAACAATTAAAAGTTTTTATGGGAGAATTCAATCATACAAGCTATGATTATAGTTATAATGTAAAGTTCAAAGGACTAAATATGCCAAAGCATTTGTATCTTTTAAATTCGGACTTGTGTTGCTCAGTTGGTGCACAAATAATTTAAAATCAGATAAAAATATATATGGGAGCTATATCCAAATCTCAACCGATCTCGATAAAATTTGGCAAAGATATTTCTGAGCTGTATTTGATATATATCGCTGAATATCGTTGTTACGGAGTGCATATTACGGCTGTGGGTAACAAATACAACAAATCGGATGAACAATATATATGAGAACTATAGCCATATCTGAACCGATCTTCACCAAATTTGACATACTAGCTTCTAGTCTCAATTCGGTCATAAGTGCCAAATTCCATCCCATTTAGACAAATAGACGTTTGGTGCACAATAAAAGGTAAATCGGACGAAGTTATATATGGGAGCTATATTCAAATCTGAACCGATTTTGATCAAATTTGGCAAATATATTTCTGAGCTGTATTTGATATATTTACCCAAATATTGTTGTTGCAGAGTGCATATTACGGCTGCGGAGGACAAAAATAACAAATCGGACGAACAATATATATGGGAGCTATAGCTATATCTGAACCGATTTCGATGAAATTTGGCATACTTATTTTCAGGCCTAATTTGGGTGTATATGCAAAATTCCATTCAATTCGGGCTGATATTACACGTTTGGTGCACAATAAAAGGTAAATCGGACGAAGATATATATGGGTGCTATATCTAAATTTTGACCGATTATCTCCAATTTAAATACGGTTCGTCATTGGGCCAAACAAATGATCTGTGCAAAATTTCATCTGGATCGGGCAATAAATGCGACCTGTACTTTGTTTAAAAAAATACATGGACAGACGGACGGACGGACGGACATGCATAAATCGACTCAGAATGTGATTCTATGCAGATCATCAAAAGAAACTATGGGTCTATCTCGTTTCCTTTTGCCTGTTACAAACAAATGCACAAAGACATAATACCCTGACCACCTTGTGGTGTAGGGTATAAATACGCAGTAATTTAAGACAATTCTAATTTTTAAAAGAACAACTTTTTGAAGGAGAAAATATGTCTCTCCGTAATACTGTACCTGGTGTGGTGGTGGTGGTGATACCATTACCGAACATTATGCGATATTATTTTCTTATAAAAGTACACACATAATGCGTTAATATCAGTGGTATCGTTGTTGTCACACATATATTTTTTCGTATTATTGTTGCTTCTGTTGCTGTTAATTGTAAATCAATTTCCCAAGAACTCGAAAGCGATAACAACAACAACAAATATAACACAGAGAAACTTAACAAAGAACGCAAGAAGATGAATACACAAAGCTGTCAAAGTATGCTTCATTGCCTGATTGTGCGGTTGGCTGTGCTGGGCTGAGCTGAGCTGGCTGCTCGCTTGCTTGCTTGTTAGCTAACAAAAGCTAGTCAGCCAGGCAGCCAGCCAGCCAGCCAGCCAGCCATTCAGTCAGCCTCATAACAGCTGCAATTTGCAATATTCACACCTCAATTGAAATCTGTTCTCAATACACTTTTTGCAAAAGCAACAACAACGACATCAATAGTGCAAAAAACATGGAATAATATTCACCAGAAACAAAACACAAATACCCCCATCACCATCAGGCAGGGTAGGCAGCCAGCCAGCCTGGGTAATGCAATTTCTATAGGAATAGGTCAGTACTGTTGCAACGTGGCAATCATCGACCAACGATCAGCCGTCGTTGGAGTGCCAGCAACAACAATAAAACATCGACAGCAGCAGCAGCAGCAACAACAGCCGTAGCAGCATATTAAATTTCAAGTATGCGTTTCGCTTTACAAGAAATTACGGAGAAGAAGGGAAAAAATGCAGGAAAAACAAAAAACAACTAAAGACCAGCAGCAAACAACAAAACATTGCACAAAGCTAGCCAGCGAGCCAAACAGCCGCTGCTTTATTACACTTCTTTTTTTTTTTGTTTGAAAAGACGACGACAAATATGACGATGACGCCTCGACAAACCAAAAAAAAAAAAAAAAACTGCAGCGAAATTGTCCCCTGATGCATTTGGTGCTGCAGAATGCATTTGAAGCTTCCCTTTATGTTGTTGTTGTTGCTGTTACTGTTTGTGTTTGTCGTTGCACTGCAACAACAATCGCAGACGGCAAATAAAGTAGTTGTTGTAGGGTTCAATGACTGCCTAGAAGGCCAGACCAATCGGCCAACAAACACCAAACACTCAGCAACAACTACGGCTAGCTATTGCCTGTGGTGATGGTGGTGCTGGCGTTGTTGCATTCTTTGTCGTTGTTGTTCTTGTTGCAACCACCAGAGACCCTCTCTCTCTCTCCATCCCTTACGTTATGATACCAATACAAACTATTGGAAAAGTTGCATAGAGCAAACCAAAATATATCGTATCGTTTGCATAGCAACAAACATTTGGGTTTATTAGGGTGGATTAAAAAAATTTTTCTACAGAAAACCAGTAAGAAAAAGTCAAAGGTCGGGCGGGGCTACTACACCAGTATTCATATTTAGTAGAGCTCCCGTAACAAAATAACTTTTTTCAACATTTGGCGTTAGAGCAGTAATAGTTTGCCATAGGGTGCATGATATCACTTGGAGAAGGATATATATATATATATTTTGAGGATCTTCATAAAATCGCTCTCTGAGTCGATTTGTTATGCTAGACAGTCCGTCCATGTATTCTTGTGAATAAAATGCAGGCCGCACTTATTATCATAAATTTATGCGATAAAAATTTGCAAACGATATTTGTTTGGCTCAAGGGCGAACCCTATTGAAATTGGTGATAATCGGATTAGATTTAGATATAGATCCTATATATCTTAATTGTGCACCAAATGGCTAACATAAGTCCGAATTCAGTGCAGAAGCAAGTAAATCAAAAATTTGGTTCATATATAGTTATAGCTCCCATATATATGTTTCATCCGATTTGGGGTTCATCACATTCGTAATATGCACTCCAAAAGAATGATATTTGGTACCGGACATCAGATACTGCTCGGAAGTACCTCTGTCAAATTTTATCGAGATCGGTTCAAATTAGGATATAGCTCCCTTATATATCTTTATCCGATATCAGGTTTATTGTGCACCAAATGGCTGATATCAGCCCAAATGGACTGAATTTTGGCAATTACGACTAAATTCATCCCATAAACCAGTACTTTAAATTTGGTATAAATCGGTCCAGATATACAAGTTTTATCCGAATTGTGGTTTAAAATCCCTCACATTCGTAATATCCATTCGACAACAATTATATTTGTTACCAGATATCACGATCAATTCAGATTTGGATATAGGTGTCCCATATGTATATCTTCAATCGACTTGAGGTTAATTGTACATCAAATGGCCAATATCAGTCCAAAAGTCCTGAATTTCGGTACATCCGACCGAATTCAGTCTAGAAGCAAGTACATCAATTTGGAAAAAAATAGGTTCAGATATATCTCCCATATATATGTTTCATCCGATTTGGTGTCGGATTTGGTACCAGATATCTTGTAATGCTCGGAAATACCTTTGCTAAATTTTATCGAGAACGGCTAAGATTTGGCTATATATATATGGCTATTCGCCCTTGAGCCAAACAAATATCGTTTGCAAATTTGTATCGCATAATAAATAATAAATTTATGATAATAAGTGCGGCCTGCATTTTATTCACAAGAATACATGGACGGACTGTCGAGCATAACAAATCGACTCAGAGAGCGATTTTATGAAGATCCTCAAAAGTAACTATGAGTCTATTTCGCTTCCTTCTCTATGTTACAAACAAATGCACAAAGACATAATACCCTTACCACTATGTGGTGTAGGGTATATCACAATTGATTGTTTTGTAAAATAGAATTTTAACGTAATAGATGCTTTATCTATACAAAAATGCACTCCGTACCCACGGACTTTTCAGTTGAAAAAAAAAACGTTGTTCTTACCACCAGCTGCGATTTTTTCTGTTCAATACTGTATTGTTCCACATTAGTCCACATTTCTTTCTATGGAAAAATATGCATCCATAGAAGCAAGGGATTTCATCTGCAGCATATGAAGATTTTTATCCACTTTGCTTGCCAGAAATTACTTATTAAGGTCTCTCCCTATCCTTGTAGAACTTGCTTGAGTACTTATTACGTAGCCTTGTAGATTCTTCTTAAGGATATATTATCTACTTATCTTTTTATACACCAGTCCTTCCTTCCCAAAATTTAGGCTACATCCCACTTCACTCACTTATCCAGATTCATAATCATCATATCGAATGTCATAGTTCCAGGTCTAAACTCGCCATTGCCATAATTCTACACACTTAGAGACCCTAATAAGGAATGTCTATCCGACATTATATCATTATAACTAATTTAATAGTTTTGGAAATTTGTTCTACAAGTGCACGAAAAGTACTAAATAGTACTCATACAATTTCGTACAATTTAGTATTGGGCGAGCAGATATTGCTTGCAGTTTGTAATTGAATTGAATTTTGATATTTAGATATTGGTTGGTTTCTAAGGTTCGCATATGGAGACGTTGAAATAGTTACGGACAGAAAAATTGGATGTGAGTCCATTGTGCTCCTCGGTAAACTTTTAAACTTTTTGGTATAAAAGGTCAACTTTTTCCTTTTATTCTTTCCGAAAAAGGAAAAACTTGAATGATATACACTGGTGGCCAAAACTAAAGCAACTTAAATCGCAAAGACAATAAATGTCCTTTAACTTTTACAAAAATAAACAAATCGTAATTATTTTTCCAGTTTTAAATGAGGGGTTTAATTCACTTTTAAGAAACTAAAATTAAAAATACAAAAATAATTTTGAACGAAAAATTATATGTGGAAAACTAAAATGACCCAATTTTTGCTTGGTGAAAACTAAAGCAACTTTTGATTTTTTATTTTAAAATAATTAAATTTTGGCTAGTAGTCGATAGCATAACCATTATTTTTGATAGCAGCTGCACACCTACGAGGCATTGAATCTATAACACGCTCAATTTGATCCTTGGGTGTGCTTTCCCAGGCACCGCGAATTCTTTAGAAAAAGTTGTGCTTATATATTTCCGAATCTCGCTTGATCTTCCTATCTACGATACTCCAAAGGTTTTCTATGGAGTTTAGGTCAGGTGATTGTGCCGGCCATAACAAAACATCAATTTTTGACTCCCGCAACCAATATTTGACAAGTTTTGATACAAGTTTGGGATCATTGTCATGCTGAAACACCCAAATCAGCCGAATATTTTACTCAGCGTAAGGGAACAACGTGATGTCCAACACATCTTTGTAAACAAACCGATCCACAACTTCCTTTATTTTACGGATAGGCCCAAATCCATAGAAAGAAAAACAGCGCCACGCCATTTTTGACCCACCCTCATGCTTCACTGTACCTTTGCAACACTGCGGCCTGAGTCCTTCATTTTTTGGTCTTCTCGTCGTAAAATTTTTCACATCTGAGCCTTTAATATTAAACGTAGACTCATCCCAGAAATAATGTTTTTTCCATTGAGCTTGATTCCACTTAATATTTTTGTTTCCGAAAGCCTTTTTGATTTTTTCAGATATAAATGGTTTTTTGATGTCTTACGGGCATGCAGACCAGCTGCCACTACTCGTCTACGCACTGATCTCGAGCTTATATCCAATGATTGCTCTCTCACCAATCCAGTTGAACTCTTAAATGGTTGTTTTTTATTCTCTCACAATTTGTGGATCAGTACGGGCTGAAGTTTTTCATGGCCTTCATCCGTTATTGACTGTTACTACTGATCCAGTTTCAAAAAACCGACTTAGTATACAGAAATAATTATGAAATCACATAAATATTTATGAAATATTTGTCGGAAATCATTTTCTGAGATATGTTGTTTTGATAGTCACTGATAATTTGCTGTTTTATTCAGGTACTGTATTTGCTTCTAGCCATTTTTAAAATTTTTTGGGCAGTACTTAAAAAACGAAAAGAAAAACACCTACTGTTGTAAAAATTTATGCCAAGCGAAATTGTCGAAGGAAGCAAAAAAGCGATAAATATCACAGTAAAAACAAGTGGAATTGCAGCGGTTATATGAATATACAACAGAGTTGCTTTTGTTTTGTCCAAGCCAAAATCGGGTTAATTGACTTTACCAAACATTATTTTTTATATAAAAATGAATTTTGGTTTTATGTTTTAGGTTTTTAAAAAGTGAATAAAGTACCTTATTTAAAACAAGAAAAACTTTCTCATTTTCTTAATTTTTAAAAAAGTTACAGGGCATTCATTCTCCTTGTAATTTCAGTTGCTTTAGTTTTGGCCACCAGTGTATAAAAACTTGAGTCTGAAAATTAAGTACGCCCATAAAATTATGATATTAAAATAGATTATATATAATTATAATTGGTTATAAAAGTTTGTCAAAATGAAACCAGTAAAGAAAGTCTTAAAGTCGGGCGGGGCCGACTTTATGATACCCTACACCACTTTGCTAATTTAGTAGAGCTCCGCATAACAATTAAACTTTTTAATGGGAGAATTCAACATACACGCTATAAGTATAAATAATTAATTAATTGTAATTATCATTATATATATTTATAATTATAATTAAAATCATAATGTAAAGTTCAAAGGACTATATGCGCCGAAGCATTTGTATCTTTTACATTCGGGCTTAATTAAATCGGATAAAGATATATATGGGAGCTATATCCAAATCGGAACCGATTTCAATAAAATTGGGCAAAGATATTTCTGAGCTGTATTTGATATATTTTCCTGTATATCGTTGTTACGGAGTGCATATTACGGCTGTGGGCAACAAATATGACAAATCGGATGAACAGTATATATGGGAGCTATAGCTATAGCTGAACCAATCTTCAACAAATTTGACACACTGGCTTCTAGACTCAATTCGGTCGTAAGTGCCAAATTTCATACAATTTGAGCCCATATTAGACGTTTGGTGCACAATAAAAGGTAAATCGGACGAAGTTATATATGGGAGCTATATCCAAATCTGAACCGATCTCGATAAAATTTAGCAAAGGTATTTCTGAGCTGTATTTGATATATTTCCCCAAATATTGTTGTTACAGAGTGCATATTACGTCTGCGGAGGACAAAAATAACAAATCGGATGAACAATATATATGGGAGCTATAGCTATATCTGAACCGAATTCAATCAAATTTGGCACACTTATTTTTAGGCCTAATTTGGTTGTATGTGCAAAATTCCACACAATTCGGGCTGATATTAGACGTTTGGTGCACAATAAAAGGCAAATCGGACGAAGATATATATGGGAGCTATATCTAAATTTTGACCGATTATCTCCAATTTCAATAGGGTTCGTCCTTGGGCCAAACAAATGATTTGTGCAAAATTTCATCTGGATAGGGCAATAAATGCGAACTGTACTTTGTTTACAAAAATACATGGACAGACGGACGGACGGACGGACATGCATAAATCGACTCAGAATGTGATTCTATGCAGATCATCAAAAGGAACTATGGGTCTATCTCGTTTCCTTTTGCCTGTTACAAACAAATGCACAAAGACATAATACCATGACCACCTTGTGGTGTAGGGTATAAAAAAAATTGTGCACTTTAAATACTTAAAAGACCTAACATGTATTAAAATTTTAAGGTGGACTTTTCGTTGATGTAGTAGCGGGCACTTTGTATTTGTTTAATAATAACGGTCATGAAATGTGAAATGAATTCCCGATTTTTTCTAAACTCCATACATTGCAAACATCCTTTCTAGCACTTTTCCTTTAAAGAGTATAAATAAGTAACTGATTAAAACATGGGTCATGTCTTTCCATCTACTGGTGGTTTACCCTTACATAGGGATTATACCAATAATTGGTATTTATAAATACATTATGGTTTTAAAAACGGAATGACTAAGTTAATATAGCCTTCATAGTATGGTGGATAGTAAAAAAATTATGATTTTGCTCTCTGAAACAGTACTGTATGTTTCCACTCCAATATATATTCATGCTTCTCACACACACACACACAGACAGCATAAAAATGCAAATGCATTTCATTTTCTGACCAACCTCAATATTCTGCCTCAAAGGAAATTGCATACAAGATGTGTAGCTTCAGTTGAACTACCAACCACCACAACTTCAACAACTGCAAACAACAATCGTAAATTTCAAACGAAACAATGCACACGTTTGTAAAAGAATTGTTCGGCAAGGCCTAGTTCTACATTTAAAATATTTTAATAGGAAACACATGTACCGGTAAAATGGGCCTGACCAACAGAGAACAGTTTTTATGGAGCTAAGCGGGCCAAAACTGGGTCTAACTAACAAACCCGAATCTAAACATCTGGAAATAATTGTGTGTATGTGGTTTTTGATACATATTCGATTATCATAATGACATCGATAACAGCAAGTTGTTCACAACTTGGCAACTAGCATAGATTTTAAACATTTAGGTTATTTTCGAAATTATGCAAAGTAAAAAAATAAGTATTTTTGCGGTAGATATCGTAAAGGTTGGGTAAAACTTGATTACAATTCGAATAATACTTAAAAAAGGAAGAATCCTTCGAAAAGAGCTCATAGAATTTTCTATAAATTCTTTGGTTCCTCTAGATCCTTAGGATAAAAAATTCCACGAATGAAATTCAAGGTTTTTAAAAAAAACGAAAGATTTTAATATAAATTAATTTCACAATAAAAACTCCTAGAATCTAAAAAAAAAAGTTTTTTTTTTTTTTTTTTTTTTTTTTTGAATATAGTTCAGTTAAATAGTCCAGGATTTAAGCGAACTGGGAATTTTTTAAAAACAATGTTTGAAAAAAGCTAATTTAAAAACTCAGTGAGTACTTAAAGAAAAATTCTAAATAAACGTTTAATCCTTAAAATTAAAATCAAAATCAAGTTTGGAACCTGAAAAATTCTTGAATAAATTTATTTAAAAAGTAACAAGTAAAGATATGAGAATAATTATAGAGACTTATATACAACATCCGAGATTACAGATTTGAGAACCATTGGAGAAATTCACATAATTTATGAATTTAAATTGAAGCAATTTATTTTAAAAATGCAAACAAAAATTACTGAAATTAAATATATATTGTTTTAAATAACCTAAAATAGTCTTAAGAATATATTGAAAATATATTCATAAAATTTAAGATTAGATCCCAGGAAAGCCTGAATGTCGTTTGAAAAATCCACGATAAGAGTTTAAAAAAGTTCTGACAAATACTTCTAAAATTTAAATTACAGAAATTCTTGAAGAAAATGATTTAAAGAGGGTTCCTTAAATCCTTTGATTGTAAAAAAAATGCGATGAGAATCCTGAGAATAATAACTGCGGCAATCCTTGAGAAAATTTATTGTAAACTAATTTTTTAGAATTCAAAGGAAAAATCTAAAATTTAAGTATTGAGTATTCTTAACGATATGAATTTAAATATTCAAATTTAGGAAATGTAGGATTGGGCTATGAGAATCCTTCAATTACTTTAAAGTTCACAATTAGAGTTTCCTCTTTAAAGATTTTTTTTTTAATTACGATGAGAATCCTAAGAATAAGAGCTGATGTAGTCCTTAAGATAATTTTTAAGATAATTTTTTTGTAACAACATCGCAAAAAATTCTGATTATGTAAAATAAACTTTATTTTAAAAGATTTTAAATAGTTCAAGGATTCTAAAACTGAAAATTGGAAAATTAAACTACGATCAGAGCACCAAGAATACTTAAAAAAAATTAAACTTCGATTAAAACTATATTGATCCTTGCTAAAAAAAAACTAATATAATGGTCCAGAAGAAGAAATTGTTTAAAAAGTCACTGTAAAAGCTTCGAAAATATGTTGAAAATTAAACATGTCGGGTTTGGCTTGAAGGAAATGTAAATCTTGAAAATTTTCAAAAAGTTCAAGGACAATCCAACTGCAAGAATTAAAATAATCCTTTAAGAAGTGGTTTAAAAAATTAGAACTCATATAATTTTTAAAAATCACAATTAAAGCTATGTGTACTCTCGAAATTGTTGCGATAAAAACCCTGGGAATCCTTGTGGACATTTTGCTATCGGAGCTTCCTGAATCCTTGAAGATATAGTAGGGATTCCCCCTTTCTTAGCTGTGTATCCTTGAAGACAAAATGTTAACAAATCATAAAGATCTGACAATCCTTACAGATATTGTTAGAAAAATCACAGATTTAAACTTTGGGTATTTCTAATGAAATATTGTTTGCAGAAAAAACGTTTGGAGATCTGATGAGGAAAATTCGTACTCTATGGGTTGGACCTTCGAGATTCTGTGAAGATACAGATATTGTTGGAAAAATCACAGATTTAAACTTTGGGTATTTCTAATGAAATATTGTTTGCAGAAAAAACGTTTGGAGATCTGATGAGGAAAATTCGTACTCTATGGGTTGGACCTTCGAGATTCTGTGAAGATCCTTTGTTTGTTTAAGAAATTTATGATTAGAACTCGGAGAATTGTTGCTTAGAATATCACGATTAGAGATTTACGAATTCTTAAAAAAATGGCTAAAAAATTCCTTATTACGAGGATTCGCGAAGAAATTAATTTTTACGACAAGAGATCTGCAAATAGTTAATCCACTATTATAATTCAAAAAAAAAAAAAATAAAGAAGTTTTCTTTAAACAAGTAAAAAAGCTTTAAGTTCGTCTGGGCCGAACTTTAAATATCCTTCATCATTTTGAACGAATTTGACAATTATCAAAAACATAAAATGCGTTAAAAATTTTGTTAAAATCTTAAAAATACCAATGTAGCCGTTATCTAAGGGCCTATACGACGACGTGGACTTGACATTACAATATTAAAATGCGAAACTTGAAAAAAATCAGTGAAAAATGTAGCTAAAATCATCAAAATACCGAATATAGGAAGGTACTACTATATGGGGGCTATACCAAAACGTGGACCTGGAAAGACAATTTGCTGTCATAGGCTGTAGTATCCGCTACGAACTTCAAATATTAAATTTGGAACAATTCCGGTGAACAATGTCGCTAAAATGATCAAAATACCGAATATCGGGAGGTACCGTTATATGGGGGCTTTACAAAGACGTGTACCTGCACAGAAAATTTTCTGTCATAGGCTGTAATATCCATTACGAATTTCAAATACCAAAGTAGAAACATTTCCGGTGAATAATGTCGCTAAAATAATCAAAATACCGAATATCGGGAGGAGCGGTTATATGGGGCTATACGAAGGCGTGGACCTGCACAGACAATTTTCTTTCGTAGGCTGTAGTCTCCATTACGAACTTCAAATACCAAATTTAAAACATTTCCGGTGAATAATGTCGCTTAAATCATCAAAATACCGAAAAGAGGGAGGTACCATTATATGGGGGCTATACCAAGGGGTGGACCTGCACATACAATCTTCTGTCTTAGGCTGTAGTATCCATTAGGAACTTCAAATACGAAATTTGAAACATTTCCGGTGAATAATGTCGCAAAAATCATCAAAATACCGAATATCGGGAAGTGCGGATATATGGGGCTATACGAAGGCGTGGACCTGCTCGGACAATTTTCTGTCATAGGCTGTAGTATCCATTACGAACTTAAAATACCAAATTTAAAACATTTCCGGTGAATAATGTCGCTTAAATCATCAAAATACCCAAAATAGGGAGGTACCATTATATGGCGGCTATACCAAGGGGTGGACCTGCACGGACAATTTTATTCTAAAGGCTGTAGTATCCATTACGAACTTAAAATACCAAATTTAAAACATTTCCAGTGAATAATGTCGCTTAAATCATCAAAATACCGAAAATAGCGAGGTACAATTATATGGGGGCTATACCAAGGGGTGGACCTACATGGCCCATTTTCAATACAAAAAGCCATACAGACATAGTATATATTTGAGTAAAATGTTATCAACCCACTTCATTTCGTTCAGAAGCTAGAGTGATTCCCGTGAATAATGTCGCTTTAATCACCAAAATACCGAAAAATAGGGAGGTACCATTATCTAGGAGCTATACCAAAAAGTGGACCTACACGGCCCATTTTTGATACCAAAAGTCCAGCAGACATAACATACATTTGAATAAAATTTTATCAACCTACTTCATTTCGTTCGGAAGCAAGAGTGATTTCCACAGACGGACGAACATCGCTAAATCGACATAGAATTATATGCTGATCAAGAATACTGTGTGGGGTCTAAAATATATATAATTCGAGGTGTTACAAACGGAATGCCAAACTTAATATACTCTCCATACTATGGTAGAGGGTATAAAAACACTTTTATAGTTCCAAGAATTATTAAAAGTAATCCACGATGTGAAATCAGAGGGTCCTTGAAGGAATTATACAAGAAATGCATGATTAGGATGTGAAAGATCTATTAAAAAATCAACGTTTGAAACTTGCAATTTCTTAAAAATAACATCTACAAATAGAGTCTTCAAGAAATTGATGTGTCTTCTTAGTATCACAGAATGTGTCTTCTTAGTATCGCACAAAAATTAGGGCGAAACTATAATCCAGTTCGTCATAGTAGTGTAGATTATAGTTTGGTACAAGTACAAAACCAAAAAAAAAAAATTAATACTTCAAAATCATTACCTATGACAATAATTCATATATTTCCAAACAAATCGCTTCTATTCATCAGACGAGAAAAAGAAGGAGAGAAAAAAAACAAACATTATTGAATATACATAAATTACTGGATAAGTGGCAAAAAATATTGAATAAATGTGCATAGAATGCAATTTACCCTACCTCCCGGTTTGCCAATCTATAAAGTCTGAGAACGAACACAAAAACACACAAGAACAATAATAACACAGGATGCATTTTATGGCACTCTCATACACAAATGAAAAACCAACAACAACGCCTCACACACACACATGTGCAGCACACAAAATAATATTCACATGAAAGTCCAAAAAGTTCATTCACCATGGCCAAAGCAAAAAAAAAAAAAAAAAAAACAAAAAAAAAGCTGGATACAAAAGGATAAAATATATCGAACAAAATAGGCAAACTGTGGTAGCCTAGCAGCGACAAAGGATATGCATTCCTTTTTTAATCAGTGACAGCAGTAGCGAACAACAACGACGACAATAACAACAATAGTGGTTGGTCCAGTCAGTCAGTTCGCTTATTTCATGATGCAATGCAATTCACTTTCAATAATGGGGAGAACATTTTTTGCTTTCCCTGTCACTGGCTGGCATCAACGATAACAGTTGGACAGAAATCCTGACGCGGGATGCTTAAGCCTATATGCATATGTGTGTGTGAGTGAATGTTTGATAAATTGTGCGTATGTTTTGGTATTACATTTCGATTTACAGGGTATTTAATAAACCCACGCTATTTGCAGCTCTTCGATGTACGCACATCCTGTTTTATCCGCCAAGCCAAAACACCGAGTCCTGCCAGAAGTCGTTTGTTCGTCGTTCTATTGTTTGCTTAACTCAGCGTTATTTGCATTATCGAAAGCCCACACACACACACACACCGATGTGTGCAAAAGCTTACATGATTCCAATTTAGTGGTAATACGCGCGCATCCATTGTGGTCAGCATCATTCATTAAAACGTTGCACGTATGAGGGGGTGTTTTATAATGATGGGAATTTGCAAAAAAAAAAAACATTCTAGGAATTTCAATACCATTTTCAGAGATCTCAGGGCTCCAATCAAGAATGTACTGGAGAATATATTTATTCAAGGATGGGTAGAGATTTAGAATGAGATCCCTGAATCAATTCCTAAAGGATTTTTGCACCAATTGTGGATCTAAAAACAATTTCTTCAAGAATTTTTCAAAAAGAGATTTCCATTTATTTTTAAATAGTTTTTTCAAGTAATCCAAGGGAGTTAGTTTTGATATACAGGGTGAGATGAAAAAACTGCAACCAACTTAAGACTGCTGTCATTTCTAAGCCACTCGTCCGACAGCAGTTAAATTATTCCAGTGACAGCTCATTATATTGTTTAGAAGCGTACAAAAGCACTTTGGTGAGAATTTTCCAGAAAAAAAACGTATTTGCGATGGAATTCAAGCGTCATAGTGTGATTTCTTTATATTTGGCTGGAAAACCACAAGTGGCTATCGTTAGGGCACTCCAGCATTTAAACGTGAATAAATCTTTTGTGTCTCGTACCATCGCTCGTTACCGTGGTACTGGTAGCGTAGCCCGGCGTCAAGGAAGTGGACGGAAGAAAACAGCAACATCAGCAGAAATGGTTCGAAAAGTAAAGAAGCGACTTAATCGAAACCCGCGTAGCAGTGGCCGAAAAATGGCTCGTGAGCTGAACATATCGCAATATTCCATTCGCCAAATATTAAAACCGCAACAGAAAGAAAATAGACTTAAATGAGCTAAAGTGTTGCTTCGCTTGGCCGAAAGTGGTGAACTGCCGAATTTGGGTTTCTCCGATTAGAAAACATTCGTTGTCCCGCAGTTTGTAAACAAACAAAATGATCGTGTTTACTTGCCAAAGAGGTCAGCAGAATATGTGCACCTTCGGTTGGCCACCAGAACTCAAGCGCCGGCCATGGTGATGGTGTGGGCCGCCATAACAGCCGATGGTCACTTTCCGCTCGAATTAATCGACCGTGGCATCTGAATAAATTCCGAATATTATAGCAAAAATATTCTGGAGAGTGTATCAGTACTCATCACGCGCCACCCAAGAATACAAAAGGAGGTTCCTCGCTTCATTTCTAGCGCACAATGGCCACCAAAAT
Organism: Musca domestica; assembly: GCF_030504385.1. Lineage (NCBI taxonomy): Eukaryota > Metazoa > Arthropoda > Insecta > Diptera > Muscidae > Musca > Musca domestica. The sequence continues at coordinate 43,602,961 of NW_026712114.1, forward strand.
CTCCGGATACCAATCCGTTGGACTATTGTGTCTGGAGTATTTTGGAAAGCAAGGTTTGCATTAAAAAATACCAAAGTGTCGATCACCTCAAGCAAGCGCTTTGCCGGGAATGGTCCAGAATTCGGGCTTCGTGTGACGGTTTCATTGGCCGTTCGAAGGCCATAATTCATGCCAAAGGTGACCAATTCGAACAAATCTAAAATTAAACATCTCAGTTTTCAACTCATTAAAAAAAAGTAAAAAGTATCGTCCGGTTTTGGCCACAGATGTATACCCTCGTCAATTTTCAATTTTTTAAATGTATTTTGACTTATTTTATTTGTGTGGGAGTTGCTTGATGAAGTGGACCGATATTGTCCATTTTCACACCTGACCTAGTTCTGATACAAATATTAGGATTTCCAAAGTTGGAGCAAATTTAGATTATATATATATATATATATATATATATATATATATATATATATATATAAATATATATATATATATATATATATATATATATATAATATATATATATAAATAAATATATATATATATATATATATATATATATATATATATATATATATATATATATATAATATATATATATAAATATATATATATATATATATATATATATATATATATATATATATATATATATATATATATATATATATATATATATATATATATATATTTATATATATATATATATATATATATATATATATTTATATATATATATTTATATATATATATATATATATATATTTTTTTTTTTTTTTCTAAATTTTACCTTTTTTGGGGTAGGTACCAGGTGTGGATCGATCTCGATCTAAATTTGAATAACGAATTGGACCAGATCGGACGTGCACACTAGCCAGTCAAACAGACTGACCGACATCGCTAGATCGACTCCAATTTTCATGAAACGGATTTTGTCCTAAGATCATGTTTTGGCCATATCAATTGGAGGTATAACAACAGAAAAAAAGGGCAGAGCTGTATTTTAGTAGTTTTACGATCTGATTCCTTATTGTACCATGGAACGTAGCATGCTAAGGTTTGACTATGTCTATTCAGATAAAGCTATAGAAACCATATATATGTTTCATTCGACTTTATGCTGAAGGCTTCTCAAAGCTACAGATTATACTCTATACCAACGATATTTGCCGCGAGACGTTACAAACGTGTATTTTTTGCGAGTGAACATCTGCTAAATATGAATAATGGACGTCGGTCCCACCGTCTGAGGTCATTTTCTTATTTGTTCTCCATGTTATATATAGGTCTAAAATACCTATAGAAATTCTGAAAATTGACTTGATCCCCTTCGTAGTTACATATCTACATATTTACATAATGTCACACAATCGCCATGTGCAAAACCGCTGTTGGAAATCGATGCTACTACCAACGTTGATGTGAATGATGCGGATGATTCGGATGCAAGTACACGCAATGCGAAATGCAATTGCAGCTGTACGAACGCCTGCCTCTGATATCAAAGCAATCAACTTAAATATCAACATCAGCGTGGCAACGTGGTTCGTCGTCGTCATCACAACCACAAGGACAGCACCATCGCCATCATCTTCGTCATCAGCGTCATTTAATTCGAATGCATTTGAATGAACACAGCCAAAGCTTTTTTCCGTTTTTCTGGTCATGTCGATTGCATAGACCGAGGAGACCAGTCAGGAATCAACCCCTCGTCTCATGTTCCTGGGCAATGCACAGAAAGTAAAATTCTCAACTCTTTTATTTTATTAACGGAAAAAATGCTGAAGAAACAGAAAACAAAAACAAAACAAACAATTCGCGATTAAAAAAAATTATAATAACAATAAATCCCACGTCAACAGAGCCATTGTTTGCAATAATAACATCAACAGCGGGACCACGAACAGAAGCAGAGAGAGCAACAACAACACAGACCATGTCAGCAATAACAATCAAGTAAGGATCAACAACAACAACTACTGCGAAAAGGATATGCAATTCTTGTTCTCTGTGCATGGGGTAAGCAGGGAAGAAGTGCTGCTGGTGGTGGTGGTGGAGATGCATCAAAGGCAGGATGATGCCAAAGAAAGAATTAAACGCGGCAGCAAGACACAACAAAACAGTAATTATCATCAAAGGGATGGCAATTCATAAGCTAAATTTATTAATAATCGTCGCCGTCACTATCCTCGTCTAATACCAGCTGCAAGATGTGCCTGCTAACAATGCAATGAGTTAAGATGCGATTCGATGCTGAGAAAAAGCGCATCCGTTGGGCGTGGTGAATTTAAGATCAGAAAACAAAAAAAAAAAAAACGAATTCGTTGCACCCAAAAAATTTATGAAATATTAAATAGGCTATTGTTAGTGATAACTTGTGTTGTTGGAGAACAAGATTTTTTTTAGTTTCCTTAAGGTCCACATAGACAGGATTTTTTTTTTTCAAAAACCGTTGATCGTGCTAAAAAGAAATGAAATTATGAATTGAGATCTTATCCAAAAATGAATCTGAATTATAGAGAATGCTAGGCACAAGGACGAGAGACGAGGCGGTGGTATCGGAATTATGTACTATAATTGTACAAAAAGTACTAAATAGTACTATATTTGGTATTGGGTGAAGGGATGGGGCTGGAGTTCTCAAAACTGATATTGAGGTCTTTGTTAGTATATAGAATTGAGATATGGAGCTGGTTTCGGAAGTGTGTACTATAATTGTACGAAACGTACTTAAATTTGGTATTGGGTGAAGTAATAGTGCTGAAATCCTGACATTTGATATAGATGTCAGTATTGGTGTATTTTGGAAATGTGTACTACAATTATTCGAAAAATACTAAGTTGTACTAAATTAGGTATAGGATGAAGAGATAGAGCTGGAATGCCGAAATTTCATATTCAGGTCTCTGTTGGTATCTGCAATTGAGATTTGAAGGTTGGTTTGAAAATGTGTCCTATATTTTTACTAAAAGTAGATGTCACTGTTGACATCTGAGTTTAAGATTTGAATGTGGGTTTGATGAGAAAATCAGTTCTGCAAATGTTCGAAAAGTACTAAGCGGTACAAAATTGGGTATTGGTTTAAGGGATAGAGCTGGAATCCTGAAATTTGATATTGAGGTCTCTGTTGGTATCTATAATTTTTTTATATATAATATAATTTTACAAAAAGTACTAATTACTAAATTTGGAGCAATGTTGGTGTCCAGAATGGAGAGATGTAGAATATTTTGGATATGCGTACTAACGTTACTAAATTTGGTATTGGCTGAACTGAAATTTAATATTGAGGTTGGTTTCTAGGATTTACATATGGATACGTTGAAATTATTTTGGAAAGAAATATCCGCCTCAGTAAACCCAAAATGAAAGACTTTAAAGTCTACTGGTGTATTTTTCCAGTGGCCAGGTTAATTTTGTACGTTGACCATGTCAGTCCATTATTTCCTATAGCCCCCATATAACAATACTAGCCAATATACGGTATTTTGCTAATTTTAGCGACATTAAACATCGTATTTAAAGCTCGTAATGGGTACCACAGCCTATGACAGTAAAAATTGCTTATGAAGGGTCACGTCTTCGCATAGTCCCCATATATAAAGGGTTTCATTTTAGCGGTATTTGTCGACGGAGTTTCTTTTTTTTTTTTTTTGAAAAATTTTAATTTTTTTTTCAAATGGCCGAACTTAGCTGCTTTTTTACTTATTTGCCATTAGATACTTGAAAAACCTTTAAAAATTAAATATTAAAAATTAAAAAAAAAACTACAATCAGAACTTTGTAAATCCTTGACGAACTTGAAGTAAAACCCACGATTATATCTCTCGTTTTGAGAATCTACATAAAAAATTGTTAAATCCTCAAGCTCAGACAATGAAATTGTTTAAAAATCCTCCAAATCCAAAAGGATTCATCCTAGGGCCAAATAAATATTGTGTGCAAAATTTCATCTCAATCGGATAATAAATGCGGCTAGCATTTTGTTCACAAAAATACATGGACAGACGGACGGACGGCATACATCGACTCGGGAAGTGATTCCATAAAGATCCTCAAAAGTAACTATGGGTCTATCTCGCTTCCTTCTCCATGCACAAATACATAATACCCTTACCCCTATGTGGCGTGGGTACAAAAAGGGTCAAAGTCTGAACAATCAAAACTATCACAAAATACGAAATGATCTCCAAATTTCTTCGAACTTTGCAAATTCTTAAATTACTGTTCGACTTCTGGTACATCCTGCCTCACAAAATAGTAAACTGTGTACATATTATTATTTTTGTATCAAACTAAGGTGAAGAGAGAAAATGGACAAATATCAACCCATACTTTCTGGTACGTCCCCTTACGAATCGACTAATTTGACTTGCATACAATTTATGAATAGTTTTCAATTTCATATAAATTACAAATTTTTCTGAAAATCTGTAATTGTAGAAGTTCTTTAGTTTGGTATTTTTTGACCTAATTGCCTGAGGGAATATATCCCTGCGTAAATCGGTTGATACTTTCAAACCACCTATTTTTTTAATTTTATTTTTTTTTTTTAAATTGAATTGGTATTACATTCGAAAATAATATTTGCGTAAGCACACATGTCCTTTCCAGAGAAAACAATACAATGCATTACAACTACTAAAAAAACTGCAGACTTAAGTTTTTGTCCTCCATTCATACCGAACGAAAATGCATTACATTTGCGTATTATGATTTCAAAAAAAAAACATGCCAAACAAAAAACTAGGTAAAGGAGGGATGGATACAATACCCAGGATCTGAAAGAAAACAACTTACAATACCATTTCCTAAAGTATCGATATCGAATTGCGTTGTTGAGCATTGCGCTACTAATACCCCCAGCCGGAGCAGTAGCAACAGTTCTCCATAAAAACAAAAACCTAAACAAGAAAAAACTTTCCCCTAGACCGGACCGCTATTAATGCACATGTATATTCGGAAATGGATGTTGTTGTTGTTGGTGTTTTGGATAATGGTGATGATGACGATGATTGCAGCATTGAATTCATTGCATCTGCTGCAAATTCCCTTTTTAGTTCACATAGTCGATTTGTTTATGTCGTACGCAAAAGAGCGTAAGGGGGGACGGCTGCAGCGCTGGAACACCTTCAATGCAAAACGGTGGCAGGCAGCAAAAGAAACAGCATCAAAACAATTCCCTAAACACGGGCAACACCAGCGCGTTTTAGTTTTTTTTTTTTTTTGCAGCAGAGTAATCAGTGGCCTACTTTTAAGATTTAGTTTACATGGACGCAAAAACACGGAGGACTAAATGGGGAATGAGAACAAGGGCTGTTAACCACCAGCTTGCTGGCAGAAATGCATAAAAATCTAAAGTTGTTGTACTGCTACATCGGCAACATGTTTTAATTTCATTTCCCATCATAGCGTCGTCTGCAATTGGGGGCAAGATGACGCGACTCAACATCCGCTGTGTTTTTTTTTTTTTTTGTATTTTTATCCCGTATTTAGGACATTTCGTGATTTTAATCAATTTTATGGCCGAAACACACAGAAAAAACAAGAATCATAAATTGTTAACTAGTATTTTGTTTACAATGTTGTATTGCTGAAGAATCAGGGGTTTATTGAGAAAAATAACACCTGTAAGGATTTGTTACTCGGCAATTCTAATTACAAATATATACGAGTATATAAAAACATTTACATATGGGCTATGAAAAAAATCTTAACTTACCTTATGACAAAAAGTGAATGCACTTACCTGCAATAAAAAGATAATATATATATATTAATTTATATATTTACGAGGGCGGTTCGGAAAGACTAAGTTTTTCAAAAATATTTTTATTTTTCAATATAATCTCCTGAAACTTCAATGCAAACTTAGTCCAACGCTTTTCTGGCAATTCTATCCCTTGATTAAAAGAGTTTTCCTCAGGTCTTCAAAATAGTCGTTTACAACTGTAATTGCTTCTTCATTTGAGGTAAAACCCTTGCCAGCAAGGATTTTTTTTTTGATTTGAGAACAAGTATCAGTCACTGGGAGCTAAATCAGGAGAATAAGGTGGGTGGTCAAGCAACTCGTACTTTAATTCGTTGATTTTAGCCATTCTTAAAACAGCCTTGTGCGCAGGTGTGTTGTCCTAATGAAAAATTATTTTTTTTTTGTTGTAAGCCAGGGCGTTTTTTTCGAATTTGTACATTTAATTGAAAAGGTTGCAATAGTACTCTGAATTTATTATTTTATCCTTTTGCAGATAGTCAATCAAAAAAATAACTTTGAAGCCCCAAAAAAGTTAAAAAGCAGTAAGTTTGAACTTTGAATACCCTCCACAATTTGGAACGAATTTGGAAATTTAAAAAAAAAATATAATCCTTAAAAAATTCTGTTAAATTTTAAAAATACCGAATATTGCCGTTAATTTTGGGGTCTATACGACGTGGACCTACGTAGGCATTGTTTGCCATTACCATATTCAAATTCGAAACTTGAAATTAAAAGTGAATAATGTGGCTAAAATCATCAAAATATCGTATATAGGGAGGTACCATTATATCAGAGCTGTGCGAAGACCTGGACCAGCATAGACAATTTTCTGTCACAGGCTATAGCATCCATTACTAACGTCAAATACGATATCTCAAACAATTACAGTGGGTATTGTACCTAAACTCGTCAAAATACCGAATATAGGGAGATACCGTTATATGGGGCCTATACGAGGACCTGGACCTGCATAGATATTTTTCTATCACAGACTGTAGTTCCTATTACGAACTCTAAATACGTAATTTGCAACACTTCCGGTAAAGAATGGCGCTAAAATCATCAAAATACCGAATATAGGGATATACCGTTATATGGGGGCTATACGAAGACGCAGACCTGCCCAGATAATTTTCTGTCATAGGCTGTAGTATCCATTTCGAACTTCAAATACCAAATTTGAAACAATTCCGGTGAATAATGTTGCTAAAATCATCAAAATACCGAATATCGGCCCATTTACGAACTTAACCTGCCTACTGGAAAAATAAACAGGTGTGCAAAATTTTAGCCTTCTATCTCAATTCGTTCGAAAGATAGCGTGATTACAACAGACAGACGGACATGGCTAAATCGACTTAGAATTTTACGCTGATCCAGAATATATATACTTTGTTGGGTCTGACATGAGTATTTCGAGGAGTTACAAACGGATGACAAAGTTAATATACCCTCCACAGTATGGTGGAGGGTATAAAAAACGTTGCCATAACCTTACCAGGCCATTGAATTGTTTTTGCCTTCTTTGAGGCATTTCCTCCAGCTTGCGTCCATTGTTTGGATTGTCCTTTAGTCTCTGAAGGATCCATCAACATCATCAACAGTTATGAAACGACGCTTAAAATCAATTTTATTTCGCTTAAAACGATCCAAACAAGCTTGAGAAATATTCATTCTTATGCGTTTTTGATCGTTTGTTAAAAAGTGCGGCACCCATCTTGAAAGAAAGGTTTTTCCTCTGTAGTTCTTCATGCAAAATTAAATGGACTTGACCATTTGAGATACCCATTATATTCGCAATTTCAAGCACTTTTATTCGTCGATCATTTAATAAAATATCATGCACTTTGGCTACAATTTCTGTAGTTGTTGCTGTTGGATATGAAGGAGCACATTCACCTAACATATTCACCATATCATTATAGCCTCAGTCATATGTATAGAGTATATATCATTTGATACGGTCAAAACGTGGCTAGTCGAAATAACGGTCTTAGACCCTAGATCTCTTTGGACCAAATCCGTTTCAGAACATTTGGAGTCGATTTAGCGATGTTTTAAATTTTGCCTATCTAAAGAAGAAGATCAATTCACAAATTTCAAATATAAGAAAGGTACTTTTTTATACCCTCCACCATACTATGGAGGGTATATTAATTTTGTCATTCCGTTTGTAACTCCTCGAAATACTCATGTCAGACCCAACAAAGTATATATATTCTTGATCAGCGTAAAATTCTAAGACGATTTAGCCATGTCCGTCTGTCTGTCTGTGTGTCTGTCTGTCTGTCTGTTGTAATCACGCTATCTTTCGAACAAATTGAGATAGACGGTTAAAATTTTGCACACATGTATATTTTGCCAGTAGGCAGGTAAAGTTCGTAAATGGGCCATGTAGGTCCAAGTTATCATATAGCCCCCATATAACGGTACCTCCCGATATTCGGTATTTTGATGATTTTAGCGACATTATTCACAGGAATTGTTTCAAATTTGGCATTTGAAGTTCGTAATGAATACTACAGCCTAAGACAGAAAATTATCTGTGCAGGTCCACGTCTTCGTGTAGCCCCCATATAACGGTACCACCCGATATTCGGTATTTTGATGATTTTAGCGACACTCTTTACCGGAATCGTTTTAAATTTGGTATTTGAAGTTCGTAATGGATACTACATCCTAAGTCAAAATATGCGCCATGTAGGTCCACGTCTTCATATAGCCCCCATATAACGGTACCCCCCGATATTCGGTATTTTTATGATTTTAGCGACATTATTTAACGGAAACGTTCCAAATTTGGCATTTGAAGTTCGTAATAGATACTGCAGCATAAAACAGAAAATGGGCCATGTAGGTTCACGTCTTCGTATAGCCCCCATATACCGTACCCCCGATATTCGGTATTTTGATGATTTTAGCGACATTATTTACCGGGATTGTTTCAAATTTCGAATGTGAAGTTCGTAATGGATACTTCAGCCCATGCCAGAAAATTGTCTGTGCAGGTTCAAGTCTTCGTATAGCCCCCATATAACGGTACCCCCATATTCGGTATTTTGATGATTTTAGCTACATTATAAACAGATTTTTCTTCAAGTTTCGCATTTAAATATTATAATAACTTATGACAAAAGTTGCCTGTGCAAGTCCACGTCGTCGTATAAGCATTTGGTATTTTTAAGATTTTAACAGAATTTTTAACGGATTTTATTTTTTTTTTTTTTTTGGAAATTGCCAAATTTGTACTAAATAGTGGAGGGTATTGAAAGTTCGGCCCGGCCGAACTAACTGCTTTTTTACTTGTTTTCTTCAATCTCATTTATTTAATTGAAAATCCATACCTTACTGAAGGTAACCATGCTATTCCAGATTTTCTACCTATATTTGGTTTATAATGATAATTAATTAAAACACTATTTCAAATCGAAATTAATTTCACTATTTGAAATAAAAAAATAATATTTTTTTTACTGAAATGCCATATGCCGACTACTGGCAAATATACATGCCGATTATTGGAAAATGGTGCCGACTACTGGAAAAAAAATTACTATTTTAGTAAAATTGCAAATTTTGCCAACTTAATAAAAACAAATTCAATTTTTGTTTATTATTTCGAAAAGTAAATAAAATTTGGAATCTGCACAACTTTATTTTTCTGCAATTGAAAGATTTTTCTCAGAATGTTAAAATATTGAAAAATCGAAAATCCTAAAAGTGCCGACTACTGGTGCACTTACCCTTTAACATTTTCTAAAAATTATCACACATCTCATATAAAGTGATCGAAGAAGTCGTTATAGACCAAAACCTGGAACGTCGCAATATTTATATAGTATTAATTTAGGTTCGATACGAAATGGACAATATTGATCCATTCCTTCGGTACCTACTCCATAGAGGGTCAATAATTTGAATAATCATAACACATGTCAAAATATATTTAAATAATTGAACATAGGATGAGGCTACACATCTACACTTGTTATGAATTTCTTGTCCCGATCAACCTTTTTTATGTAAATATTTAATGACAGCACGCATTTCTATTTTTTCCGTTGGAGAAAAATTGCGGATGCGTCTTTCTTGAACACCTGTTTCTTTATAAAGAAGTTGCCCGATCGAAACAAAATTTAACTTGTGTTCATAACAGACATGGAAGTTTTCAAAACACTTAACTCTTTTCTGTTTATACCGCGCTTTTTGTGCTGGGCTAAGAAGTTTGTGAACTGCCCTCGTATTATACCTAGACGTATGGTTTATTCCTATGTCACACTATACATTTTGTGTAGAATATCTTTTCTTTTAGACGAAGGTTACTTTTCGTTTTTCAAAATGCAGGTTTATCGGCAGTTTCTAGATTTATTTATACCCTCCACCATACTATGGAGGGTATATTAACTTTGTCATTCCGTTTGTAACTCATCGAAATACTCATGTCAGACCCAACAAAGTATATATATTCTTGATCAGCGTAAAATTCGAAGTCGATTTAGCCATGTCCGTCTGTCTGTCTGTCCGTCTGTCTGTCCGTCTGTATGTTGTAATCACGCTATCTTTCGAACGAATTGAGATAGAAGGCTAACACCTGTTTATTTTTCCAATAGGCAGGTTAAGTTCGGAAATGGGTCATGTAGGTCCACGTTTTTATATAGCCCCCATATAACGGTACCTCCCGATATTCGGTATTTTGATGATTTTAGCGACATTATTCACCGGAATTGTTTCAACTTTGGTATTTCAAGTTCGAAATGGATACTACAGTCTATGACAGAAAATTATCTGTGCAGGTCCACGACTCGTATAGCCCCCATATAACGGTACCTCCCAAAATTCGGTATTTTGATGATTTTAGCGACATTATTCACCGGAATTGTTTCAAATTACGTATTTAGAGTTCGTAATGGGAACTACAGTCTGTGACAGAAAAATATCTATGCAGGTCCAGGTCTTCGTATAGGCTCCATATATCAGTACCTTCCTATATTCGGTATTTTGACGAGTTTAGGTACAATACCCACCTATATAATATCGTATTTGACGTTAGTAATCGATGCTATAGCCTGTGACAGAAAATTGTCTATGCTGGTCCAGGTCTTCGCACAGCTCCGATATAATGGTACCTCCCTATATACGATATTTTGATGATTTTAGCTACATTATTCACCGATTATTTCAATTTATTTCGAATTTAAATATAGTAATGGCTAATGGCAACAATGCCTATGTAGGTCCACGTCGTATAGACCCCAATATAACGGCAATATTCGGTATTTTTAAAATTTAACAGAATTTTTTAAGGATTTTATTTTTTTAAAATTTCCAAATTCGTTCCAAGTGGCGGAGGGTATTCAAAGTTCGGCCCGGCCGAACTTACTGCTTTTTAACTTGTTTTCTTTCAAAATCTTCTGAGTTTTTACGCACGGTGTTATTTAAAATTTTTAATTTTCTTACTTCTTCAATTTGTTTTCATTACATAGGATATTACAATTGACAACAATCGGAGTTCAGTAGGTGTTCTGGTTCAAGCTATGCTTAAAATATAGTAAAAAAATACAGCAACAGTCTTTCTATTTTTCGCCGGTGTTTTCCTTTAACAACATCCCATATACAAAAAAGTCTGTTTTATACGAAAAAAAAAAAAACATATTCAACATCTCCCGCCATTGTAGGCTTAAAAGAACTGTATTGATAATCGAAATCCTTTTTTTTGTTTGTATTTCAGTCCTATTGTACAGTTTGAATAACACAAAGCCTATCTTCAGCATTGGGACCCTCCTCTTCGGGCCTTATTCCCATTCAAGAAAAAGGAACCTCTTGAATTGAAAAGTTCTTAGAGGGACAGCGTCGCGTTTCTTTTTTCTGTGATTCCTATGCTCCTATGCTGATGCAAACAAAACGAAAAAAGAAATTCGTGCATAAACTGCTATTATTCTTTCATATTCTTTTTGGAAGGAAAGAGGGTGCGAAGAAACACAAAACAATATAAATAGCATGCATAAAAAGCTAAAAAACATTTCGCTGAAAACAACGACAACAACTCTTCTCAAAGTCATGCAGTTTGCAGTGCAGAAAGCAAGAAAAAGAATCTCAGAAAACAATGCAAATCCTTTTACTTCACATAAGTTCACGAATACTTTCCTTTTTGGACGAAATAAGATGACGACGAAATGCAAAGAATAAAATAAAATACAAATACACCAACAACAACAACAACATGTTGAAGTTGGTGCAAAGAAAGAGGAGGCATTCAACCAAAATTTTCAGACACTCACACAACCCAACATAAATCAGTAGCATACGTTGCGAATTGAGAGAAAAATTGTAGCAAAGTTAATTGAAGAAAGGAATAAATAAACTGAACAGGCCCCGCTATTCCTGGTAATTCATTTAGTACTTTTTGTACGAATTATGTACGAATTTGAACAAATATTTTCAAGATTCTGTCCTCTCCACTAAATAGACTTTCTGGTCTTCTATTAGAGAAGACATTCTGGCCTTTTATGAGAAGACTAGGAGGACTATTTATCTTCTCTGAGTAAAAATTCTGGACTTCCTCGAGAAGATATTCTGGCCTTCTCTGATAAAACTTTATGGTCCTCTTTGAGAAGAAATTCTGGCCTTTTGTGAGAAGACCTTGGCCTATTATGAAAATACTTTGTGGCCTCCTATGAGAAGACACACTGTTTTCTATGAGAAGACTTTCTGATCTTCTATGAGAAGACTTACTGGCCTCCTAAGAGAGGACCAACTGTCTTCTATGGGTAGATCTTCTGTCCTTCTGACTTCTATTAAAAGAATTTCTTGCCTTCTATGAAAAAACCTTCTGGCCCTCTCTGCGAAGTCCTTCTAGCCTTCTCTACGAAGACCATCGGGTCTTCTATTAGAGAAGACATTCTGGCCTTTTATGAGAAGACCTCCTGGCCTTCTCTGCGAAGTCCTTCTAGCCTCCTCTGCGAAGTCCTTCTAGCCTCCTCTACGAAGACCTTCTGGTCTTCTATTAGAGAGAACATTCTGGCCTTTTATGAGAAGACCTTCTTTTCAGGGAGGATTTTTTATATTCTCTGAGTAAAAATTCTGGACTTCCCCGAGAATATATTCTGGCCTTCTCCGATAAAACTTTATGGTCCTCTTTGAGAAGAAATTCTGGCCTTCTATGAGAAGACCTTGGGAGGACTTTTTTATCTTCTCTGAGTAAAAATTCTGGACTTTCCCGAGAAGATATTCTGGCCTTCTTTGATAAAACTTTATGGTCCTCTTTGAAAAGAAATTCTGGTCTCCCAAGAGAAGACCGACTGTCTTCTATGGGTAGATCTTCTGGCCTTCTATCAGAAGACCTTCTGTCCTTCTATCGGAAGGCCTTCTGACTTCTATGAAAAGAATTTCTGGCCTTCTATGAAAGAAAAAAAATTCTGACCCTCTCTGGGAGGTCTCTGAGAAGATATTTTGTCCTTCTCTGATAAAACTTTATGGTCCTCTTTGAGAAGAAATTCTGGCCTTCTATGAGAAGACCTTGGGAGGATTTTTATCTTCTCTGAGTAAAAATTCTGGACTTCCCCGAGAAGATATTCTGTCCTTCTTTGATAAAACTTTATGGTCCTCACATAAAGTTTTTTGAGAAGAAATTGTGGCCTCGTAAGAGAAGATCGACTGTCTTCTATGGGTAGATCTTCTGGCCTTCTATCAGAAGACCTTCTGTCCTTCTATCGGAATGCCTTCTGACTTATATGAAATGAATTTCTGGCCTTCTATGAAAAAACCTTGTGACCTTATCTGGGAGGACTTTTTAACTACTCTGAGAAGATATTTTGTCCTTCTCCGATTAAACTTAATGGCCTTCTTTGAGAATAAATTCTAGCCTTCTATGAGAAGACCTTGGGAGGACTTTTTATCTTCTCTGAGTAAAAATTCTGGACTTCCCCGAGAAGATATTTTGGCCTTCTTTGATAAAACTTTATGGTCCTCACATAAAGTTTTTTGAGAAGAAATTGTGGCCTCCTAAGAGAAGACCGACTGTCTTCTATGGGTAGATCATCTGGTCTTCTATCAGAAGACCTTCTGTCCTTCTATCGGAAGGCCTTCTGACTTCTATGAAAAGAATTTCTGGACTTCTTTGATAAAACTTTATGGTCCTCTTCGAGAAGAAATTCTGGCCTTCTATGAGAAGACCTTCTGACCTTCTCTGGGAGGACTTTTTAACTTCTCTGAGAAGATATTTTGTCCTTCTCTGATAAAACTTTATGGTCCTCTTTGAGAAAAAATTCTGGCCTTCTATGAGAAGACCTTGGGAGGACTTTTTATCTTCCCTGAGTAAAAATTGTGGACTTCCCCGATAAGATATTCTGGCCTTCTTTGATAAAACTTGATGGTGCTCACATAAAGTTTTTTGAGAAGAAATTGTGGCCTCCTAAGAGAAGACCGACTGTCTTCTGGCCTTCTATCAGAAGACCTTCTGTCCTTCTATCGGAAGGCCTTCTGACTTCTATGAAAAGAATTTCTGGCCTTCTATAAAAACCTTCTGACCTTCTCTGGGAGAACTTTTTAACTTCTCTGAGAAGATATTTTGTCCTTCTCTGATTAAACTTAATGGCCTTCTTTGAGAATAAATTCTAGGCTTTCTGAGAAGACCTCTGGGAGGAGCTACTGGCTTCTATGGGAAGACCTTCTGGCATTGTTTGGGAAGAAATTATGGCTTTTTCTGAGAAGATCTTCTGGCCTTTTCTGAAAAGACTTTGTTACCCTCTATGAGAAGACTTTGAACTATGACTATAAAAAGAAGTTGTGGTCTTCCTTGGAAATAATTACAACTTTTTAGCAACAAATATAAGTGTCCATATATGTCGAAAAATATGAACCATTGCTATTGTCAACAACACAACTGTATTGATTCAAAGTGCAAGTGAATATGAATGGCAAAAAATTTAAATATTTAAATGCAATTTTTGCTCACATCAAAAATGTACAACAACAAGAAAAAAATCCTCGCGCAATGATGCTAAGTGCTGCCGCAAAAGAAGACGATGAAGATGGGAATGGAGAGAACAACAAAACAAAAAAAAAAGAAATAAAACTTATGGATGATTTGCATAGTCTTGTGTAAATATTATGCATATGGATTCTACCGTTTATTCAATTCTTTATTATATTTTTTTCATTCTTTCGATTTCATTTCTTTATTTTTTTTTTGTTTCTTCTTTTTTTTTTTTTGCATTGTGCATTCACATCAAATCATCTCGAAGGAAAAAGCATAAGTTTTGTAAAATCAACAATGCCAAGAGGCGATGTTTGGATGGATGGAGGATAGGATAGAGAAACAGGAAATGGATAGCCGAGTTTTATTCAGCGCATTGCTGGCTGGTTGGTTGGTTGGTTGGCAGTTCCATTATGAAATTAATACGCATCAAAGGACGTTGTTGAGTAATTCGAAATGTTAAGAAACGAAGGATGTTTTTCCTCTCCTCAGTGCAGTTTGTACACAATACACATGGTGTGTGTGCAGCAACGCATAGCATAGATATACGCCAGGAGGGGAAGATACTACATAGGGATTCCTTGATAAATTACACAATCGTTCGTCGTTTATTCGGTAGTTTCCTGAAGAATTGCGCGCTGATGGCCGTTCGAACAAAAAAAATGAATAAAATAATAAAGAAATGTGCATTCTCCAACAACAATTGGAGAAGAATACAAATGTCCTTTTGCTGCAGCAGTAGTACAACGAATAAATTTCCAAAACAACAGCAGCAACAACTCAGACTACAACAATACAAATAACTCTCCTCCATATGAAATATGATGCTGCAGCAATTGTAAAACGCAAAGGCGAGTCCTGGCGAAAGCTTTCAATTTTTTCCGTTTTTGCATCCATCCACAGATAAACTATAGACATAGGGCAGACACAAAGAGACCAGAAGAACGGACTTGTAAAACCACTAAAAAGCCCCATTAAAATGAAACCATCGCAGATATGAATGACTGACCAAACCAAACAAATAATCGTTACACATTCTTTTGGCCGAGATTATTGTGTAAAAAAGAAACTATTTTTAAACATTCCAAACTTTGAATGAAAATGTTTTCCAGATTTAAACAAAGGCGAAGGAGGATCATTTACAGGTTTTCAAATTTTCAAATTGTGTACTCCTTCTACAGACATCAGACCCCAAAAGTCTGCTACTGATAGAAGATTTTACAATAGCTCTTCTTCACACAGGATAGCCCAAGCAAGTAGAAATACAATGTGAATTCTGTACCACATGAACACTTGATTAATCAAAGTTCCTATAATGTAGAAGTTATTTTTGACTATACAATTGACTGATTTATAAACGCCCGTACTAGGGTGCAAAAATGTTCAACTTATGGTCCCCTAGTATTGGGCGAGTGGGAAATCCTAGCGCTCTGTATTTTTGTACGTAGGCTTGTCCATGATGAACAAGAACCTTCAATGAGAAGTCATTCTGGTTTTCTAATTTGAGACTTTCTCACCTTTTAAGAGCAGATCTTTTAGAAAAATCTTTTTGTTCTCTTTGGAAAGACTTGGCTAGGTTTTGGTTTGTCTATGATTAAAACCCCGACTATATGCTACCCTACACCACTATGTGTATTCAGAAGAGCTCCCGTAACAAAAGAATTTAGTTGAAGTAATCATAGCAAGACTTGACTAGGTTTTGGTTTGTCTATGATTAAACCCCGACAAAAATTCGGGCTGGCCGACTATATGCTACCCTACACCACTATGTGTATTCAGAAGAGCTCCCGTAACAAAAGAATTTAGTTGAAGTAATCATACCACCTATCACCTGCTTTATTAGAGCAGTTATAGTTTGTTTTCAAAGGGAACTTATATGTGGGAGGCATATCAAATTCTGGATCGATTTTCACTAAATTTGACGGAGGCATTTTAATCTTTTATACCAAATAATATTACTATAGAGAAGGATTATATTAAAAAAAATATATATATATCGGAGCCGAGTTCCATAAAATGGAAACGTACGTCCCGAAATTCACTACATTTCAGTTGATATTAGCCGATTTTTGCAAAATAAACCTCAAATCGGATTAAGGATATATATTGGAGCTATATCTGAATCTTAGCCGATCGCGATAAAATTTGGCAAATGTATTTCCGAGCACTATAAGATACCTGGTACCAAATATCATTGTTGTCGAATGATGCATATTACGAATGTGATGGTCTTAAACACCAAATCGTATGAAACAAATATATGTGAGCAATAGGTATATCTGATCCGATTTTCTCCCAATTAGATTTACTTGCTTCTACCAAAATTAAGGACTTTTGGACTGATATTGGCCATTTGGTGCACAATTAACCCGAAATCGGTTGAAGATATATATGGGACTCATATCTAAATCTGAACCGATCTTGATGAAATTTGATACACTCATTTCAAAGCTCTATCTGATATCTGGTACCAAAGATCATTGTTGTGGAATGCATATTACGCTTGTAAGGGACTTTAAACCCCAAATCGGATAAAACATATATAGCTCCCATATATATGTTTTATCTGAACCGATTTACACCAAATTTAAAGAACTGGTTTATAGGATGAATTCAGTCGTAATTGCCAAAATTCAGTCCATTTGGGCTGATAGTAGCCATTTGGTGCGCAATAAACCTAATATAGGATAAAGATATATGTAGGAGCAGTATCTGATGTCCGGTACCAAATATCATTCTTCTGGTGTGCATATCACGCATGCACCCCTATAAATATATCTGCACCGATTTTCTTCAAAATTGAGTTACTTGCTTCTAGACTGAATTCGGTGGGATTTACTATAATATGGGTCATTTAGACATATATTAGCTATTACAATATTACAATATTACAATTAACCCGAAATCGGTTGAATATATATGGGGCTTTACCTAAACCTGATCCGATTATCACCAATTTCAATAGGGTTCGGACGACGGACGGACGAACTGATGTACATAAATCGACTCAGAAAGTGATTCTACTATGAAGATTCTCAAAAGTAACTATGGGTCTATCTCGCTTCCTTCTCCATGTTACAAACAAATGCACAGAGACATAATACCCTTACCACTATGTGGTGGAGGGTATAGAGTTGAAGGGAAACCCAATTCGGAAATTCCTACTGGAAGGGTACGAAAAGTACTAAATACGGTACCGTTGGTATTGGGAGAACGGCTAGAGCTAGGATTCAGAAATACGTACAAAAGGTACTAAATGGTTCTAAATTGGACATAGATTGTAGGAATAGAGCTGGAATTATGAATTTTAATATAAGGGTCACAGAAGGTGTGTAGGATGTAGACCATTCGCTGCTTTCGAAATACGTACTGCATAGTTTACTAAATGGTACAAAATTTGGCAAAGAGAAATTCTGAGATGCGGTACGACGTTCACTGTGAGTGTGTTATATACCTATTACATGTATATATCTGCCTTGTATAGGGCAGTAGACAAGGACATCTCTCAGGTCTTCTTTTGACAGAGGACCCTATAGACAGAAGAGGACAGATTTCTTTAGAATGAATGCCATCTAAAGGTGTTTTTATACAGAAGACCATCTACAGGTCTTCCATTGTAACTTCTCTCATCTATTTATTTATCTATGAATAGATCATAGGACCGACCTTTCAAACATCGGATGGTTAAGGAATACCTCTCTCAGGTCTTCTGTAGATAAAGAGCTTCCACAGGCAAGGAGACCCTTCAAAAGCATTCTATGGATAGGTCTGTGGAAAGAAGACATCTGGCAGGGTCTTCTTTTGACAGAGGACGCTATAGACAGAAGAGGACAGATTTCTTTAGAATGAATACCATCTAAAGGAGTTTTTATACAGAAGACCATCTACAGGTCTTCCATTGTAACTTCTCTCATATATCTATTTATCTATGGATAGATCAGAGGACCGACCTTTCAAACATCGGATGGTTAAGGAATACCTCTCTCAGGTCTTCTGTAGATAAAGAGCTTCCACAGGTAAGGAGACCCTTCAAAAGCATTCTATGGATAGGTCTGTGGAAAGAAGACATCTGGCAGGTAATGTATGGACAATATATATACAATTATTTTGCAAATTTTTCATCTTCTGCCATTTCTTCAATTTAACTTCTTTTAAAGTCATTGATACTTCAAATTTTGCATAAATCATAATAAATCAAACACAAAAGACCTTTTCTATGACCTGAAACGATATTCGTTTTTGGCAAGGGACTATGACAATAGAGCTTTGTTCATCTACCAGCAATTGAACGCATTTTAACTAATTTCTTGGCAAACGACTTTCACAAATGGACAAAAAAAAAACAGAGAAGGAACGAAAGAGAACAACAGCAAAGCATGAACATTGTTGGGTACACTTTGAAAAAATACTGGTACTAAATCAGCCATGGAAAGCACAATCGGAATATCTCCCCGTGTACCCCACTCCATAACAAAAAAAAAAAAAAAAACGATATGACAAAGAATATGCAGCACTTCATAAAAAAGCAGCACAAGTGGAGAATAAATCGAAGAAAATAAGAGAAGAAAATAAACTCCCAAAAGGAGGAAGACGTACTAGAATTTGGAGAAAAAAAAAAATAAAACCTTTTGAAAGGAGCATTCACAACAAGAACAACAACGAAAATGGAATCAAGGCGAATGTGCTCTTTCTAACAGACCGGGCAGCAAAGGAACACCATTACCATTTACGACGTGACAAGTGGGCAGACAAGCCAGTTGTCGGGCAGGCAGACAAACGGACAGATATGAAGATTTCGTTTTTGTTTTTATTTTCTTTTTCTTTTATACTAAATTTAGATTGCAGGAAAAGGCAAAGAAAAAAAATTAAAAACTTTCAAAAACTCAAACCATACCAAAGGAGACAGTTAGTCAGACACTGACTGGCAGTCAGATGGCCAGACGATCATCTATATAGTCACATTTCAAATGCTCCTGGTGCAAACACCAAGCAAATAAAATGAAAATGAAAAAAGAATGCAAATGATTGGCATGGGGCTGGCATTTTTAAGAGTTTTTTAAGGTTTCATGAAATTTTAGACCTTTCAAAGCAATCCTCTCAAACCCAAACTCAAAACTCGGCTGCTTCATTCCACATCTTTTAGGGTTTGGGAGGGCGGCCCAAAAACCAAACCAGAAGTCACAACTAATGTTTGACACAAAAGCAGCAAAAACCTTATAAAAATACAGCAAAATAAAAATCAACAGACAAAGTTTGTAAAAGAGCATTTGCCTCGCGAAGGAAAGGAACTAAAAACAAATGATTGGCCGATGATGACGACTTGAGAGGCACTACTAGATTCATATACTAGCAAGTGCCCGCTACTTTGTCTTTATTTTATTCACATTCAAGTGTTTTTTTTTTTTTTTTTATCGAAAATAATAACAGAAAAATGCACCAGAAAGTCTTGAATTATAGCGAAGATCATATTGCACAATGGGCAAAAATATTTCAACGTCTTTTCATAATAAAAATTGCCGACCCCCATATAAAACTCAATATAGAGGATTCATGCTCTATCCCTTCACTAAATGTCAAATTTAGTACCATTTAGTAATTTTCGAAAAATTATAGCATGCATTCCCAAATCCATCTCCTCCATGGCTTCCATATCAAATTTTAGAATTCCAGCTCAATTCTAAGACCCAATCCGAAATTTTCTATCATACTTTTCGTACAGCTATGCTACGAATGTCCAGACCACCTCCCCCTCTCTCTCTATCCTAGACACAATAGCGACCTCGATGATAACATACTTCAGAATTCCATCTCTGTTCCAAATCCAACAGCACATTTTGCGGCTTTTTGCACTTTTTTACGTTTATTTCTAAAATCAGGTTCTCAACCATCAGTGACATCCATATCAAATTTCAGGATTCCGCCACAATACCGTCATTTAACACCTAATTGAATAGCAGTGAGTATTTTTTTTAACAATTTTAGTACGTATTTTAAAAACAATCTACATATCCGATTCAAAGATAGCAACAGTGACCTTAATATCAAGTTTTAGGAATTCACCTCTTTAATTTTCCCATTCCCAAGTTTAGTAACATTAAGTGTAATTATAGTACGCATATCCAAAACCACTAACTTCTTTCAACTACAGGCACCAACAGTGCCACTTCGGTGACAAATTTCGGAATTTCAGCTCGATTCCTTCTCCCAATATCAGATTTAGTGCCATTAAATACATTTCCAATAATTATAGTTCGCATTTGCAAAACCGCCAGCAGAGACCACAATATCAAATTTAAGGATTCCAGCTCTACACATCCACTCAATACCAAATTTAGTAACATTTAATATTTTTCGTACAAATATGGGACGCATTTCCAAACCCTCCTCCAAATCTCAACCCCAGAAAGCATCAATATCAAATTTCAGGATTTGAGGTCTATTCCTTCACCCTATACCAAATATAGTACCATTTAGAACTTTTTGTACAATTATAAAACCACGTACATACAGGGTGAGATAAAAAAACTGCAACAAAGACAAACGCCATAATTTTTACATTTTTTTTTAATTTTATTGAATGAAAGCAAAAAATGTCGGAAATAGCATCAAATTTTAGAATAAGTTTAGATTTGTTCGATGTTGCTTTACGGTATTTTGGCCCATTCTTGGCGAAGCGCTTGCTTGAGGTGATCGACACTTTGGTATTTTTTAGTGCCAACCTTGCTTTCCAAAATACTCCAGACACAATAGTCCAACGGATTGGTATCCGGAGATTTTGGGGGCCATTGTGCGCCATTCTTTGGCGACGCGTGCTGATTGCGATAGTGCTGAGTCCTGTTGTAATGTCCAAGGTCTGCGGGCAAAATATTTGAGTGCCCAAGTCTTTAATACACCCTCCAGAATATTTTCGCGATAATATTCGGCATTTATTCTGATGCTACGCTCGATTAATACGAGCGGAGAGCGACCATCCGCTGTTATGGCGTCCCACACCATCACCATGACCGGCGCTTGAGTTCTGGTGGCCTCTTTGGCAAGTAAACACGATCATTTTGTTTGTTTACAAACTGCTTAACAACGAATGTTTTCTCATTCGGCAGTTCATCACTTTTGGCCAAGCGAAGCAACTCTTTAGCTCTTTTGAGTCTATTTTCTTTCTGTTGCGGTGTAAGTTCTTGCACTTTTTGGAATTTCAATGGCTTTACCCCGAGTTCATTGTTCAATATTTGCTGAATGGAATATTGCCATAAGTTCAGCTCACGAGCCATATTTCGCTTCTTTACTTTTCGAACCACTTCTGCTGATATTGCTGTTTTCTTCCGTTCACTTCCTTGACGTCGGGCTACGCTACCAGTATCACGGTACGAGCGATGCGATTAAAGCGATTAAATGCTGGATTACTGGTTAGCCACTTGTGATTTTCCAGCCAAAAATATAAAAAATCACGCTTGAATTCCACCACGAATAACTTTTTTCTGGAAAATTCTCAGCAAAATGCTTTTGTACGCTGATAAACAATATAATGAGCTGTCACTGGAATAATTCTAACAGCTGTCGGACGAGTGGATTAGAAATGACAGCAGTCTGAAGTTAGTTGATGTTTTTCATCTCACCCTGTATGTCAAGGCTACACATGAACTGCGATTAGGGTCGCAAGTTTCAGATTTCAAACACTATCTGTTCATCCAATACCAAATGTATTCCATATTTCCAAGCCCACCATCATGTATCAAACTTACTTTCCAAACTTGATACCCACACCAAATTTTAAATTACTAGCTTTATCCGTTCACATAATATCAAATGTTAGAACTTTAGTATCAGTTTAAAGCTTTTCGAACCGTTATCTTCGATTTTCCAAAAACCCTTTGGTACATCTATCCTGCACTCCATCATTGACTCTCATTCCAAATTCTAACTCATTCGGTTTGCTCAATACAAAGTATTCAATTTTTAGAATTTTTCGTACCCTTTAGTACGGATTTTCAAAAGCCAATATTATAACATTAGCTATTTCGTCTAGACGTTGATTCTCAGTAAGTCAGCTATTTCACTAGTATTTTAAATGTTTACATTTTTATTTATTTACTTATTTGTTTCAATTCTTTTAATTTATTTGTTTATTAATTTATACATTAATTTACTAATTTACATAAATATTATTTTATTGTTCCGAAATTGTGGTAACGAGATTTGAAGAGCACTTCCCAGCATTCTCCTGTGCACCTAAAATTTTTTGTCAACGGTCTCCATTAAGTTGACACTACAACTACAAAAACGGGTCTGAATGTAATTTGCGTCCTCAGTTTATCGACTCGCCTCGTCGGAACTTTGTATATGGACTTGAATATCATCAAGAAATCCTGCACATTTATAGTCAAACATTAAAGTTCCACCCCTAACACTATACGCAAATCCAATTATGCGAAAAGTCGTGAAAAGCTGAATACACCTGTCTCATCCGAGTAGTGCACTGTGCGAGTTCGTTGGACAAAAACAAAATGAGAAATCCATTTTTAAAAATTACAAAGGGGCCAAGAACGTGCATTTGAAAAACTATCTCATCCTTGGCATCATTATCGCCAACAAACTGCGGCAACAACAACAACGACCAACCTACTCAAATCCTTGTCTTTTTTTTTTTTGACAAAAACAAAACGAAAAGAAAACAACAGCAACAGCAACAGCAACAAAAATAAAATCCTAAACAGCAATGACCGACCGAAACTGAAATTTTGGAATGGACAGACAACACTAAAAATCTGAACTCAAAATAAAAAAAGCAAAACCATTCAAATAAAAATAAAAACATTTGCGATTGTCGAGCCAGAGAAAGGAAAGAAAAAATACGAAATTGAAAAAAGACGAATCCGTAAAATATCCAACACTTGAAAGCTCTAACGAAACATAGCACAACGACACAGTGGAACAGAACTGGCTTACATGTATCACCAACGGACGGACAGACGGACGGCCAAACATACTGACAGACAGGGCACCGGAAAAAAACGAAAACAAAAAACATTGCCAAAAATTTGTGTACATAAAACGACAACAACGGAACGACAATGGAACACCATCACATGAAATTTTTAAAATACCCATACAGAACAGATACCGCGAGATGAGACGGGACAAAACATAAAACAGGGGTTTCGGCTCGCGAAAAAAAAAACCCGACGAAGTAATAACACAAACAAACCTACAAACAAAAATCCTATTTCAGTCAAAATTTTTCGGTCCCGAAAAATGCAATAAAAAGAAACATCATCAAAACAATAAAGCCAAAAACAAAATCTAATGTGATTGGAAGTTCGCGATGCCAGATCTAATATGCGATAAATATGTCATATTTGGGAATTTATTCTATACATAAGAATCACCTCTATTTGAAAGTCTTCTATTTTGAAGGCCTGTAGAGTCTTTTAGAAAGAGTCTTTTGTGGAAAAAATTTTCTATATAGAAAGTATAGTATAGGTATATATAAAGTATAAAGGAAGCCTCCTGTATAGAAAATCATCCATATATTCCTTATAAAAAGTATTCTATATAGATGGTATTCTATATAAAAAATCTTCGCTATAGAAAATCTTCTATATAAAAGTCTTCCATATAGTTTTCCATATTGAAAGTTTTGTGTATAGAAAGTCTTCTATATAGAAAGTTTTCAATACTGAATGTTTTCTATATTGAAAGCCTTTAATATAGCAAGTCTTAAATATAGAAGTTATTTTATATAGAAAGTATTTTACATAAAAGGTCTTCGGTAGAGAATGTCTTCTTAAAGAAGTATTATAAAGAAAACTTTATAGGGAAATCTTCTATATAAAGTCAGTATAAAACGTATTTTCTATAGAAATTCTTCCATATAGAAAGTCTTCTATATGTAAGGCACTCTATCTAGACGGTCATCTACACAGAAAGTCTTCAATGTGGATAGTTTTCTATACTGAACGTTTTCTACCCATACTGTATGTTTTCTAAGTGAAAGTCTTTTTTATATACCGCCTTCTACAGGGTGAGATAAAAGTTGTTGCAAAGTCAAACGTCATAATTTTTACATTTTTTTTAAATTTTTTTGAATGAAATCAAAAAATGTCGGAAATAGCATCAAATTTTAGAATAAGTTTAAATTTGTTCGAATTGGTAACCTTTGGCACGAATTATGGTCTTCAAACAGCCAATTAAACCGTCCAAATGTTGCTCTGCGGTATTTTGGCGCATTTCCGGCGAAGCGCTTGCTTGAGGTGATCGACACTTTGGTATTTTTTAAGGCCAACCTTGCTTTCCTAAATACTTCAGACACAATAGTCTAACGGATTGGTATACGGAGATTTTGGTGGGCATCGTGCGCTGGAAATGAAGCGAGGAACCTCATTTTGTAACCATTCTTGGGTGGCACGTGCTAAGCCCTTTTGGAATGTCCAAGGTCTGCGGCCAAAATGTTTGCGTGCCCATGGCTTTAGTACATCCTTCGCGATAATATTCGGTATTTATTTTGATGCCACGGTCGATTAATACCAGCGGAGAGCGACTATCCGGTGTTATGGCGGCCCACACCATCACCATGGCCGGCGCTTGAGTTCTGGTGGCCAACCGAAGGTGAACATTTTCAGCTGACCTCTTTGGCAAGTAAACACGATCATTTTTTTTTTTGCTTACAAACTGCTGGACAACAAATGTTTTCTCATCGGAGAATTTTAGAATTTCAATGGCTTTACCCTGATCTCATTTTTCAATATTTTCCATATTTTCCGAATATTCGATATGTTCAGCTCACGAGCCATATTTTGGCCACTGCGACGTCGGTTTCGATCAAGTCGCAGTCCACTTCCTTGATATCGGGCTACGCTACCAGTATCACGGTAACGAGCGATGGTACGAGACACAAAAGATTTATTCACATTTAAATGCTGGAGTGCTCTGGCGATTGCCACTTGTGTTTTTTTAGCCAAATATAAAGAAATCACACTATCACGCTTGAATTCCATCACGAATAACTTTTTTTCTGGAAAATTCTTACCAAAATACTTTAGTACGTTTGTAAACAATATTATGAGCTGTCACTGAAATAATTTTAACAGCAGTTTGAAGTTGGTTGCAGTTTTTTCATCTCACCCTGTATGTTCTCTAATAAAATGTATTCTGTAGGAGATAGGAGGTTTCCTCTTGATGTAGATGTGGAAGGTCTTCTCTTGAAGATCCTATATAATAGGTGATTCATAAGATACATTTTATAGTGTTCATATGCATTTTTCGAAGGAAGGTTATCTATAGAAGGTTTTACATACAAAATCTTGTGGTGAATGTCTTCTAAGGAATGTCTTCTAAAGAATGTCTTGTCTCTATGAGAACTCTTGAAGAATAAAATTTAAGGACGATTCTCCATATAGGACCCTCAGGTTTTCTGCAGAACCCCTTTTATAGAGTGCCCCTATAGACGTGTTTTATTAGATCATCTTCAAAATGTTATTTAAAGAAAATCTTACATAGTAGAAATTTGTAAAAGGTCTTCTTCTTTTGTAACGAAGATCTTCCATATCGATCTTGTTTAGGTCTCCCAGAGAAATTCCCTTGACGAAAGTTCTACCTAAAAAAGTCTTTAGAAGGTTTTTAATAGGAGGTATTCTATAGTATGTCCTTTATAGATTGTCTTTCTTTTGTCTTCTAAAGGAGTACTCCTGAAAAAGGTGCTCTGTAGAAAGTGTTCTGTAGGATGTCGTCAATAGAATGCCTTCTTGTGAATGTATTTTCCAGAGAGTCGTATAAGATCTTCATCGATCGATGGACTTCTATAGAACGCCTTACGTATCTTTAATAGAACGTATTCTATATAACATGAATTGCATGCTTCACATTTGCCTACGGCATTTATATGTGGCAACTCCAACGATAGAATGCAAACAAACAAACAAATAACATAACCACAAAAGAATAAAAATGTGCAAAAAAAAGCACAAACCAACAAATATTTTTTCCAAGGGTTAATGACCCAAAATCTACAGCAAAAACCAAAAAAAAAAAAAAAAAATGAGAAATAAAGCCAAGCAACGAACTAAAGAATACACGCCACAAAGCGTTAAACAAAACTTCAACTGCATGCACAGCCACCGCATTTTAAAATACAACGTTGAACTTCCCCGATTGTACCATCATACCACAGCAGCAGCAGCAACACCACCACCACCGCCGCCACACCACACAACGCCCTAAAAAATCGCAAAGCACAATGCCAAATTACGCCACATAGAAGGCAATAACCAAAAACGAAGCAAACAAAAAAAATAAAATCAGACAAAAAGTACGTTTTCGTCGTTGTTATCTGTTATCCCTTCTTTCTGTGCCTACCCTTTTTTCTCATCCCACTCCTACTCCTACTCCTGTCCCTTTCCTTACCCTTACCCTACTCCTTCAGTTACTATGGTATTAGATGCCTTCGTTGTCATCGTCATCGTTGTTGTTGTCGCTTTTATTGGATGCTCTTTCCAACGACAAATCTATTGGCCCGTAAACCATTACCCCTTGGCACCTCATAAGGTTTCAGGAAAATATTGATTTTTGTTTTCCATTTGCCATTCAAGCAGCGAACAAACTGCAACTGAAAAAAAAAAACTGAACAGAGCGGAGTATTTGTGAGCCATTTCCTTCCTTTCTATGTCATCCACGCGCAATTGACACACGTTGTTCAAAACAAAACCTTGGCAAATCGTCCGGAAATGTCGGAGAAAACGGCGGCAGTGGTGGTGGAGCACCAAGAATGCATTGCAACAAAATTTTGTCATAGATGATTTATTTTAACAAAGATAAGCCTTCTATCGAGATCCAACCAACTCTTTGCAGTACAATGCTTTCTAATTGCTGTCCATCATTTATAACTGAAAACTACTGCAGGTGGAAGCATCATGACATCCATCGGTGGACAAAGCGAGATGAGGGCACGAAGACATTTGGCTCAGAAACACTCCCATTGATTATGGGCAGAAACATAGATTATATGGATAGAAAACACTTACAAGGTCTTAAATGGATGCAAGGCCGTCTATGAATAGAAAAACTTCTACAAAAGTTATATGGATAGAAGAACTTCTTTGGAAAGACGATCTTATGAGGTCTTCTATGATTAGCAAATATTTTAAGAGACCTCTATAGATATCACACCTTTTAAGAGTTTTCTATAGATAAACGAGCTTTTAAGGATCCCCTTTGGATAATATAACTTTCAAGGGCCTTGGGATAAAAAATCTTTTAGGGGCCTTCTGTGGTTAGAAGTGATTTTAATGATATTATATGAATAGAATACCTTTTAAGAGTATTTTTTGAATAGAATCCATTTAAAGATCTTCTGTGGGTTGAAGATCTTTTGAGTGTCTTCTTCCATATAAGACCTTTTGAGTGTCTCATATGGATAGAAGACGTTTAAGGGCCACCTATGGATAGAAGTCCTTTTGGGGGTATTCTATCTTCTATGGATAGAACTTTTAATGGTCTTCAATGTATAGAAGTGTGTATAGTGTATAGAATGGATAAAAGACATTTCAAGGGCCTCGGGATAAACATATTTCAAGGACCTTCTTTGGATAAATGTCTTATAAGTGTCTTCATTGGATAAAAAACCTTTCAAGGGCCTTAGGATAAAAAATCTTTTAAGCGTCGGTTAGAATACCCTTTCAGAGTCTTCTACGGATAGAAGACCCTATATTAAATATTACCTAAATGGAATTCGATTGAAAAATTTGACTACAATCATCGAAATACCAAATATGGAGATGTACCTTTATAGAAGTCACGTCACTTTCTTTCTGTCTGATAGATTAAGAACTTTGAATGCAATTTTTCAAACCCCTCCATTGAAAAATATATCTTAAATCATCAAATGAATATCGGGTGATACTACTATATAGAGTCAATAGGAAAACAAGGACCGAGAATGCGATCAAAATACCAAATATTAGGAAGTACCTCTACATGGGTGTTATGCGAAAACGTAGGCCGATCAATGCCATACAAATTTCAAAAATAACATGCATATGACGAAAACTAAAGCCATCTTGATCGGTGATTACCACATACTAATGGATGGACATTTTAAAATTTTGAGTTGATCAAGAATATATCTTTGTTGGGTCTCAAATAATTATTTCGATGAGTTACAAATGAAATGCCAAACATAACATACCCTTCCATACCATGTATGATGGAACGTATAAGAAACTTCTCATAAAATAGTTTCAACTAAAACTATAACAAATTTTTAGTTTGAAGGATATATGTAATTTTTTTTTTTTTTTTTTTTTTTTTTTGTATTCAATTACCCTCTTACATTAATTAGAAAACACAAGTCAAACGTAGAGCATATGTTAGGGGAAAACTCCACAGCACAACAAAAACTTTGTTGTCACATTTAGAACTATCAACAACAAGAACAACAAAAAATCACTTGTTTTGAACTTGTTCGTTTATTATTCTCTTTTTTCTGTCATACATCTATCAAATGACATCTGTTCCGTGTCCCTATGGCCTATTGTGTGTCTGTGTGTTTTGAACAATGTTTCCTAAACAATTTCTAAAACTTTGAGTCCCCTCATTCCCACACACATATCAGCTAAGCTCCTTTTACTTCAATTAGTTCACCTTTTCCGTTTTCAACACGTCCGTCACACCTTTGCCCACAATCACCATTTCGGAGGAAACAATTTGTTATTTACATTACATGCGGGCAACAACAACAACGACGACACCATCCATGCAGCAGTCATTGTTGTCATACAGGGAGCCAGCCAAAGTATCCTAGGTCATTTTAATTTGCTTTGCAATTCATTTTTATTTTGTTTTGTTTTAGGATAACAATTTCTGTTCTCCCCTAGCTAGGATAGCTGCTACGATACGAGTCATGCGGAGAGCAGAGCAAAGAACATGTTTTTAATTCATCCCTAGCTAGCTGGGGAGGAGCCAGTCCCCTACCATCATGCAAGGTGTATAAAAATACAACAATGTCGTCGGTTGTTTGTGTTATCCTTTTTCTTCATGATGTTGATGTTGTGATGATCTAGATACCTTATCCAAAGGATATCACTCGGAATGAAGTAGAAAAATACTGCAAGAGTACTACAATAGGTAAATACAATAAAAAGCTAATAGGTTTGGTCACAGCTGTGAGCTGTGCTTGCCACGAATATTTAAGATATCCTCTTCTCCTAGGAGGACAACAATACACTCACTGCCAAACACACCACCTTGAGATATAAATTCAATACAATACTAGGACTTAACACAACGACAACAACGAGGACGATACAATAAAACAGCAACCTATGAATAATGGGAAAGTGTAATCCTCTGGGATGAATAAAAAATGGAAATACATATCTAGATGACCTAAGATGTTTTTGTAAACAAGATAAAAGAAAATCTGTACAAGGGAGATATTTTGTTCCGTAGCTGATGCTGCTGCTGCAGATGTATTGGCTGACATTTTCGACAATGACAGGTGAACATATTAGAAATCAAGTAAAAAATTAAAGGGACAGGCTAAGAATGTAAAAATCTAGAATACGAATTAAACAACTCAGAAAAAAAACTGTAAATCAATTTGAGATGTGGTTCAATAAGAATGAATAATTAAGAAAAGGATAATAATTTTCCACACTTTACGGCTAAAGCTAGGATCTCTAAAGTTTGCATCAGAATTACAACTAAAGACATTTAAAATAATGGATCAATATTGGCCGGTTTTACCACTGACATTTGAAAATCAACAAGTTAAAAAGCAGTAAGTTCGGCCGGGCCGAACTTTTAATACCCTCCACCATTTGCAACGAATTTGGGAATTTTTAAAAAATAAAATCCTTAAAAAATTCTTTTAAAAATTTAAAAATACCGAATATAGCCGTTATATTGGGGTCTATACGACGTGGACATACATAGGCATTGTTTGTCATAAGCCATTACCATATTCAAATTCGAAACTTGAAATAAACAGTGAATAATGTAGCTAAAATCATCAAAATATCGTATATAAGGAGGTGCCGTTATATCGGAGCTGTGCGAAGACCTGGGACCAGCATAGACAATTTTTTGTAACAGCTGTAGCATCCATTACGAACTTCAAATACCACATCTCATACAATTTCGGTGGGTATTGTACCTAAAATCGTCAAAATACCGAATATAGGGAGGTACTGATATATGGGGCCTATACGAAGACCTGGACCCGCACAGACAATTTTCTGTCACAGACTGTAGTTCCCATAACGAACTTCAAATACCAATTTTGAAACAATTCCGGTGAATAATGTTGCTAAAATCATCAAAATACCGAATATAGGGAGGTACCGTTATATGGGGGCTATATGAAGACGTGGACCTGCACAGAAAATTTTCTGTCTTAGGGTGTAGTATCCATTTTGAACTTCAAATACCAAATTTGAAACAATTCCCGTGAATAATGTCGCTAAAATCATCAAAATACCGAATATAGGGAGGTACCGTTATATGGGGGCTATATGAAAACATGGACCTACATGGCCCATTTACGAACTTAACCTGCCTACTGGAAAAATAAACATGTGTGCAAAATTTTAGCCATCTATCTCAATTCATTCGAAAGATAGCGTGATTACAACAGACAGACAGACAGACGGACAGACAGACAGACAGACGGACATCGCTAAATCGACTTAGAATTTTACGCTGATCAAGAATATATATACTTTGTTGGGTCTGATATGAGTATTTCGAGGAGTTACAAACGGAATGACAAAGTTAATATACCCTCCATAGTATGGTGGAGGGTATAAAAATGATAAATTAGTTGGAACTGCAGCTAAGTCTTAAAAAAGTGCTCCCTATGTAGATGCCGAAAATCATTACATCTAGTTCAAATTAACATAACAAACTTGGAGATGAAGAAATACACTTTAATATTAGGAATGGAAAAACACATAGAGGTACCAAAAGGACTCGATGGAATACATTTTATGAATAGCTATGAAAAGCTTGGTGGTTTAAAATTTGTTACCAAAACAGTTAAAGCTACATACAGGGTGAGATAAAAAAATGCAACAAATTTTATTTAATGAAAGCAAAAATGTCGCATAGAATTTTAGAATATGTTTAGATTTGTTCGAATTGGTCACCTTTTGCACGAATGAAACCGTCACACCCTGCCCCAATGTTGCTCTGCTGTATTTTGGCCCATTCCCGGCGAAACGCGTGCTTGAGGTGATCGACACTTTGGTATTTTTTAGTGCCAAACTTGCTTTGCAAAATACTCCAGACACAATTGTCCAACGGATTGTTATCCGGAGATTTTGGTGGCCATGGTGCGCTGGAAATGAAGCGAGGAACCTCATTTTGTAACCATTATTGAGTGGCGCGTGCTGAGTGCAATGGTGCTGAATCTTGTTGGAATGTACAAGGTCTGTGGCCAAAATGTTTGCGTGCCCAAGGCTTTAATACATCCTACAGAATATTTTCGCGATAATATTCGGCATTTATTCTGATGCCACGCTCGGAAAAAGAAAAATCGGCAGTTCTTCACTTTCGGCCAAGCGAAGCAACTCTTCAGCTCTTTTGAGTCTATTTTCGTTCCATTGCGGTGTATGTTCTTGCACTTTTGGGAATTTCAATGGCTCTACCCCGAACTCATTTTTCAATATTTGACGAATGAAATATTGCGATATGTTCAGCTCACGAGCCATTTTTGGTCCCTGCGACGCGGGTTTCGATCAAGTCGCTTCTTTACATTCGAACCATTTCTGCTGATGCTGCTGTTTTCTTCCGTCCACTTCCTTGATTTCGGGCTACGCTACCAGTATCACGGTAACGAGCGATGATACGAGACACAAAATATTTATTCACATTTAAATGCTGAAGTGATCTAACTAACAATAGCCACTTGTGGTTTTCCAGCCAAATATAAAGAAATCACACTATCACGCTTGAATTCCATCACGTCTAACTTTTTTTCCGGGAAAATTCTCACTAAAATCCTCTTGCACGCTTGTAAACAATGTAAGGAGCTGTCACTGGAATAATTTTAATAATCCCTTAATTAAATTCCTTTAAAGAGGATCGTAAGAATACTAGACATTCCAAATATTGCTAAACATTTCTAAAAAATATAGCTACAGACCCCATATACATGTTTCAACAGATTTCACAATGTAGTATCTTCAAACTGGAGTAGTTCTTAATTACATATCTTTATAACAAACAAATAAAACAAAATATTTTTGTCACCAAAAGTTAGGTTAAAGTTCCGTGTCAAAGTTATGATTATGATGTCATCAAATGCCGTGCCAATAATTGGGTGAAATACCATGCCAACGGAAGGGTAATCATTTTATGCTTAGGATACAAAAATGGCTTGATTGAATGTTTTGCCTACCACTCTAACTATCAATTAAAGAGTATTATAGGTACCGAACATTTTGTTGACATCCCTTGTACATTCCAATAATAACCGTTTACATTTTGTACAATAGTGTTCTAATAGTGAATGATTTTAAATTTCCCCATTCCCAATTGTCCAAATTTAATAAAAAAAAAATTATCTAACAGTTTTCATAAATTCTTTTTCCTAGCGTTTCCGCTACACATTGCCTTTAACTTTGGCACTGGCATTTTCCTAGCGTTTCCGCTACACATTGCCTTTAACTTTGGCATTGCCAAAATGATTTTATTTTAGTGCCAGCCAGAGACACACTTTGTCTAGGGCACCCATGAATTCTTTGGAGTAACATGTGAAAAGGTTTGCAAGAAATTTGGTTTAGATGTTATATTTGGAAAAAAAAATGATGCAATCATATG
This sequence comes from Musca domestica, assembly GCF_030504385.1. Taxonomy (NCBI): domain Eukaryota; kingdom Metazoa; phylum Arthropoda; class Insecta; order Diptera; family Muscidae; genus Musca; species Musca domestica. The sequence goes on from NW_026712114.1 coordinate 43,636,494, forward strand.
CGTGAGATGAACTAAAATTTGAGACAACTTGACATATCGATTCATCCTGGAAGTTGTTGTTGGGTTCCGTAGTAATATCTCCCAACAACCCATATGCCTTAACTGTACCAACTAAAACTATGCTATATATCCACAACAGGACCTTCTATTTTTCAAACATTTTTCCTCGGGCATTAACCGAATGACATTACAAATTTGTTACCCATATTCATCCATTGGCAAACAAAGACGATTTGTTTCTATGCCATGCTGGCGTTAGCTGCTGCTGCCGGTTTTTTCTATTTTTCACCTGCATACATGCATGCCATGGCGTTTTTCGTCTTACACCTTAACATGAATACGTCAAGTAATTTACTTTATATCCTGTCCGTTGCTCCTTTTATATGAAGTATTTTTTTCTTCGTTTGTTTATTTGTATGCTCTGAAGGAGTTTTTCTCTACAAAACAACAATCGACGACATAAAAAGTGAACAAGCAAAAATAGCCAACAGGAAACATAGGTCCTTATGTTGTATGTTTTTAATGTGTTTCCTTTGATGTCATGTTCGTTTATTCTTTCCTACTTTTTATTTCGTTGTATCCCTGCCTGGTGCAGTAGTTCCAACTCTATGGAGATTGCAGACAACCGAATAGAGGATGATATTTTACTTTTTTATGACCCTACGACTTCCACTCTCGACTGCTGGGTCTTCCATGCGGTGATGGTGTATGTCTGTGTCCATATTTCTATGACAAGACAAAGAAGCAAAGGCCCACCCTAGTCACCGAGTTGGTTGGTTGGTTGGTGAAGGTGCTTGCAACATTCATATGAACATAGCGATGGATGGTTAACTACCATTTGGCATTGTTTGGAGTTATTTTAGTTTTCCGCGTTGTAACGCCGCATTCTCATTCATGTCATTGGGATTTGCTTTGACCGGGAATGAAAAATGTGTTTTATTTACTTTAGTTTGTCTGGGACATCAATTAAGCCGAGCATAATGTCCACAGACAAAAACAGATGTCATAATTAATTTACAAAGCCTGATTTGAGGAGCGTGGTGAAAGCAAACAAATGCGATTTTTACTGCAGCGGAAGGTAATACAGATAAAATGTTGTGTTCCTACAATATAAATAAATTAGTATAGAATTAATTATGGGTTACTTGTTTGTTTGGGGGTTGTTGTGTTGGTTGTTAATTAAAATGTCATCAAAACGAGTTGTTATTTTGATTTTTACAAACGTGATACAGATTTTAATATCAAGACTTTGAAATTGTTTTAAGAATCTGGGAATAGAAATACCTGATTAAATTTAGCGACAAACTGCTCGGTATGGCTCTCAGTCAATCGATTTACCGATCAGAGAATTTGCCAAACTGTTTATCAGATATTGTATTAGTTCTCAGCTACATTTTAATGGAAGTGGTTCCACGTGATGCTCATATTTCATTTGCATGAGTTCGATGGAAGTTGCCAAACATCCAACATTTCCAACAATCCTTTTTGGTACATATACAAAAACGTCAACAATTTTTTGTTTGTTAAGAACCGTTTAAATTCTTAAAATATTCTAGGAAAAACTAAGAGCCTTCAGTAAAATAGATCGTAAAGGGAAAACTTCATCGGATATCCACTAATAGATCTTCGAGGTTTAATATGAGAATGGGTTTAACAAGAACCGCTGGTTGGATTGGGAAACTGTGACCCATAGCCGAAAAAAATGTATCTGACGTAGAGCTCATACCTTCAATCGGTAGTATATAGGGAGGACATTTTTATAGAACCTACTTTATAGGTAAAATAAGTTTTATAATTTAAAGACTTCAGACCAAATGAGAAGATTTATAGCACATTTTTAAATAGAAAGTATTCCTTAGCTTTTCAAAATTGTCCTTCTCTGCTGTATGTCCAAAAACTATCCAAGCTTTCCAAAGATTTCGACATTCGATAGCATTTTTCAATCGTCCGCGAAAGCCACAGCTAACTGCGACAAAATGAAAAGTGAAACCAAGTCCTCAAGACGCTAGTCAGCAGCACTTGGAGTGCGCTTATAAAGCGATACGTCGGTCTGTGATCAGCTATCCCGCCCAGTGTGGTCTGCGAATATAAGTGCTACCCAGTTGAAGGCATTCAGACCTCCTCATGAAACCAGTGGACCATCCACATCAGGAGGCGTAGGTCCTTCCCGTACGTCAGCATAACCATATGCTCTCGTTGCAGCACCTGCTTGGGTGTTAATGTGGGAGTCACTAAAACCATCATATTCTGGATAAAACTCCCCCACCCAGACGTGTTAGGAAAGACATACATGATATAGGGAGGAGAGGCTATAAGAGAAAGCCTCTAGATCAAGAAGCCTGTCAGGTAGGTTTGAGTGACATTCATACTGATGCAGTCACAGGATTGTTTAGTCGTCTCAACTCGTCTTGGGCACGAGTTGGTGGAGATGTGCGTAACGTCTGCCCGGCGCGTTAAACAGGTCCGCACAATATGCTGCCCTATTAAACCTACTCCATTCACTACAAAAGATCTTCGGCTTCATCCCGCAAAAAATGGCCGAATTTTACTACCTGGAACTAGGACCGGGTTAGCAGAAATAAAAAAATACTGTGTAAAACTGTTACAACAACAAAGATCGTATGTCTCTTATTAAGTAGTTGCCTCTCGACCGGGGCCTGATATTTTCTCCTCTGTAGTATTTCCACCATTATATGCATTTCAATGAACAAAACATAATCCGGTTGTACGCAATCAGAGTTTCATCACTGTATTCAGGAAAAAAAAACGATTAAAGAAGCTGTTAAATTAGTGAAATGCCAAGCATTTGGAATTTCCGTTTTATGGAGCTATGTCAAAACACATCTGTTTAAGCAATTTTCTGTCTAGGAGCAGGCACCCATTATGAACTCCAAATAGAAAATTTGAACAATATCCGTTGGGAAATGTGACAAAATATCATCAAATACCGAATTCGTGTGACAACATTCTGCCGAACATATTAGCATTCCTAAGAACTTTAAATATCCAACTTTAAACAATTCTGGCAACAATCACGTAAAAATATCTGATATATATAACCAACAATTTTAGTCATCTAGGTCGACACGACGACGGGTATGTTTAAATCGTCGCAACAACTCTTGTTTAGTAAAAAAAAATCATTTGAAAGCTAATAAAAAATACCTGTCCAACAATTGGTTATTAAAGACACTGCGGAATTGTATCAAAATAATTTATTTTCTGAACCTCGGAAAAGGCCCTATTTGGGGAGTACACAAAGTATATGCCAAATTATAGCTTACACCCCAAATATCGAACGTTATTACTAGAGTTAAGCCGAACCGAAATCATGTGGACACTCGAGCATTTCCATAAGCTTTAAAAGGAATACAAACATTGTCTAGATGTGTTAGGTTACTCGGTTCTGTTACCCAAGGAGTATTTCATTCCTGATATAAGGTTAAAAATATATACCTCTCGTTTATCTACCTTCTTCTTCGGATGTGATGTCTTTAAGGAGTGTCGACGTCCACAAGAATTTGTTTTGTTTGAAATAATTATTTTTGCTGGTCCCAGAAATGAAAAGCTTATGAAGTAGACACTTCTGTGTTATATTTCGCCAACAAAGTTCTAATGCAATGATTTTAAGGTAAATGTAGTAACAATACCAATTGAATAGATATAAAATGACGGTTTATATAAATATTCATCTTACCTTCTTCTTTTAAACTCAAATAATCAAATAAATCACCCAGCATTTTAATGTTCCTTTCTTTACAAGATTTGGCGTCAGTTAATTCAATTTTTAGGTTATTTTTTGCACTGATTTACTTTTGACTTCCAATCAATTATCTCCAATGAAATTTTAATCTATAGACAAATTCAATTATCCATTCACTTATTCTATAGACAAGGATACTTATGCATGCAAAATGTTTTTAGTTATATTCTTATATTTCATTTTCTTAAAGAAAAATTAAGAAATGTTTAATTTCGAACCGGTAAATTCATTGTAAAAACTGTTTTTTCATTCGTTTGTTGATCATTCACAATAGACGTTTTATTTCGTTCCGTTTCATAGGAATGTGTGAGAACGGTATCACACCCACAATTGTCTAAGTTGGAACTGACAACACTCTAAAGGGTGTAATAAGTATTGCCATATGAAACAATACGCAATTAACAATTTAACTAGATTTTTGAAAACTTTGTTTCAGAACTGCAGTAATGTAAAAAATGTTGTTACAATAAATTTTTATTTATTATTTTTGAGCAGAAAATATTTGGTAGTAACTCTGTGCCGTGCGAAAATCATCCAGTTTTGCAACTTTTTACTCAAAATGTGTTTCGCAACAAAAACAACAGTACAACTTAAAAGAGAGCAAACTGCTAATTTATTTTATTATCTTACAATTTAAAAATGAATTAATTTTACTGACACATGTCGAGCGTAACAATTTCATTATTGAACAAAATTCTATTTTGACAGAATCCAAATTTTCCGGTCTGTTGAAAATTAAAAACAAGCAATATGTCTACGATCAAGGGTCTCTCAAAGATGATTATTTTTAAAGGCTACAATGATTTTTTAGACTTTCTCTCAGTTCTTGCATTTTACAACATGTAAGCATTCCTTTAATCCATTCCTACAGGAAGTCAATCGGACATTCTTATGATATGCACATTCTAAGAATTTTTACAAATTTTAATAATTTTTCTTTAAAAAATTGACAGTTCATTGTCCTAGCAGCTGTGTCGACGCGACTACCTGCATTCTTCTACCATGCTTTAAGCATAGCCCATTTAAAAACGCCAACCTCATTAAACGTCTTCTTCCATGAGCCATTGTTTTCTTCTTTGGCAATGCTTTTTACATGCAGAAACAATTGATTTGGAACAAAACAATAAATACTATGACGTCATGAACACTTGTTGATGGGCTGTGTTCAGTAAGCATGTAAATTGTTACCACATTCAAATGTGCGGCGCAGGCGTCAATAAAAAGATGTCAATAATTGCAATTTGCTTTTAAATTTGAATTGATTTATTTAAATAAAAAAACATTTAATTTGAATTTTGTTTTAAACAACTCTTTTCTATCCTTCGCATTTTATTTTGTATAAACAAAACATTTTCTCTCCCATCAACTGCATCTGGCAACTCTAACCCATCGATTTGTTTTGTTTTGATGTTTAAGCCTGACACAGAGTTTCATTTCCACTCTGTCTCAAGCCCATCATTTGAGGGCGTAGTTCGGACAAGTGTCATTTTCATTCATTCATTCATCCATTCTTTAATTAGTCAATACGGGCGAAAGCAAAGTGGCGTGTATTTGTTGAGTTTTTAACTATTTTTTGTATGTTTGTTTAATTTAAATCCTTTTTACATTATTTGTGTTATTTATTAATAAGAATACAGAAAGTGCTCACCATTGTTCGCTGTTCCAACAGTTGAACAATGTTTTTACAAAGTGCTCTGGGCAAGAGCTTGTTGCTCTTCGTCTTGGTGTTGGCTGTAGGTGTGTTCGCCCAATTCGAGTGGCAAGCTAGAGATGCCTTTGATGAAATCAAAATTAAATATGACAAAGTGAATGGCGACAATTGTCCTATACAACATGTTAGCGATTTGTATTTGCCAGAGGATACGGTGTCCCATAAACCAGATATTAAGGAGATCAATATAAATCCCATATTTCCAAATCGTACCGCACTGCTGCATTTACACAACATGGCTTTGAGTCGAAGTTTCTTTTGGAGTTATATTTTACAATCGAGATTTATCAGACCAGCCATAAATGATACCTATGATCCTGGTATGATGTATTATTTCTTGTCAACGGTGGCAGATGTTTCAGCAAATCCCTACATCAACGCTTCGGCCATATACTTTGCACCAAACAGTTCATACACTTCCTCATATCGTGGCTTCTTCAACAAGACATTCCCCAGGTTTGGCCCGCGTACCTTCCGCCTGGATGATTTCAATGATCCCATACATTTGCAAAAAATTTCCACCTGGAATACATTTGATGTACGGGATTTGGGTGCCCATCCACCAGAATCGAAATCGAATGACTACTCCTCAGATCTGTATAAAATAAATGAGTGGTATAGAAAATGGTTACCCGACGATGTGGAGGGACGACATGACACCAAGACAACATATCAAGTGGAAATTCGCTATGCCAATAATACGAATGAAACCTTTACATTCCATGGTCCACCCGGAGCTGATGAAGATCCTGGTCCAGTGAAATGGACAAGACCGTATTTCGATTGTGGTCGCTCAAATAAATGGTTGGTTTCAGCTGTTGTGCCAATTGCAGACATCTATCCTAGACACACACAATTTAGACATATTGAATATCCAAAGTAAGGGTTTTTGTTTATTTTTCGCACATAGACAAGTTATTTATTCTTTCTTTCCTTTCTGTTTGCAGATACACTGCCGTTGCTGTTCTTGAAATGGACTTTGAAAGATTAGATATAAATCAATGTCCCAAAGGCGAGGGTAATAAAGGACCAAATCATTTTGCCGACACGGCTCGATGTAAAAAAGAAACCACAGAATGTGAACCATTACATGGCTGGGGTTTCAGGCGGGGTGGTTATCAATGTCGATGTAAACCTGGCTATCGATTACCAAATGTTGTGAGGCGACCGTACTTGGGCGAAATAATTGAAAGAGCTTCAGCTGAACAATACTACAATGATTATGATTGTTTGAAAATTGGATGTAAGTGTGAAGACATAGAAGATGAAGAAAACCGCAAAGTTGGCCTTGTGGCGAAACAGAACATTTTTTTAATACTTTTTCTTCCTTTTTTCAATTCCGTTTTGAATACAGGGGTGCAAAAAGTCCCCATACAATGGGAAAGGGCCCCATACCATATACGTGAAAAGTACTTGGACAAACATCCGGAATATCGTAACTATACAACTGGTGCTGCTGCCCTACATTCGGAAAATTTAAATATTGATCAGGCATTGAAGTTTATACATGGCGTCAATTACAAGACATGCAAAAAGTGAGTAAAAATGTGGAATGAGAAAATGCATCGCATTTAGACAAACAAAAACTGCTGACAAAACATGAAGGGAAAGGCTACAAACGGACGGTCCGACCATGTAATACCCTACAATATTATAATTTACGATAAAATCCTTGGAAAAGAATGAACGAATTTCCCAATATCTTGGTATACATATAATTAGACTACTTAAAAAATCATTCGAAATTTCTAGGTCGGCGTGTAATGTTTGAAGGGATGTTTATAGGTAATGTGTTCTTTTTAAATATAAAAACAGGTGTTAAAACTCTGGGTAATTCCAAAGAGTCACTGGCCGATGCATCGGGTAGCGAGACCGGTGCAATGGTGCATCATGGTTAGAGCCGTCAGGCCAGAATCATTTAAAACCCCCTCGACTTCATTAAACTCCTTAGAGCTAGAAACAATATTTTTCGAAGCGAAAAGATTACAAATTACATTTTCAACTCATTTTTCCAAGAATAATAAAGATTTTGTACATTTCATGTTTATTTTTTAATGATTTTGGTCCGTTTCATTCTTAAATAATGTCATATAAAAAGGCTACCTACAACAACGAAATCGGCATCGATTAAAAGGTCAGAAATGCCCGACGACATCCAAAATGGTTAGACTTCAGTCTTGTCAAAAACTCTAACTCCACGCATAATTCCGCGTTGATTGATCCATAATTGTGACTTATATGTCTCCAATAACAATAGCCTTTTATTACGACCTTAAACATAGCTCTATGCAAAATTTCGTGGAGATCAGATCATAAAAGCGACCTGTAGAGTGACTACAAATTACACACACAGACAGACACACAGATAAACCGACTCTTCTTGGCGATATAGGATCGTGCCAATGTTTCGAATTGTTAGAAATTCGTCTGCCCAGTCAACGTTATCTATACAATTTCCACTGATTTGTTAAAAGTCCAAGAAGTACACAATTATCTACGACGAAATCGTAGACATTAAAAGAACATGAAATTTACGGATTTTTTACGACAAATAATTTCTCAGTATTAAACTAAAACCTCATTATAGTTAACAGAATTTAATCTACTCCTTTCTTTTATAGCTTCCATCCACAGGACTTGATTTTACGCGGAGATGTTAGTTACGGTGCTAAGGAACAATTCGAGAATGAAGCTAAAATGGCCGTGCGTTTGGCTAATTTTATTAGTGCTTTCCTACAGGTATGTCCCATAACTTCTAAGCAATAATGCAATAAGCTACAACGCTTAAGTTTTGTCAGTAATTATTGGTTTCTTTTGATGTAGTGCTTAGCATGTGGATCGGTTATGATTTACAAGAAACCGAAAAAACTTCAAACCTTTCTTCTACAAAAAATCGCATGTCATTTGAAACTCCAAAAAAGGAATATTAATGATTTTATCACCTTTTCTTATGCATCATCGAAAGTTGCCCTTCAAAAAGCAAAACCTCTCCAGAAGTGTTAATGAAAATTATTTACGCCTCATAAAGGAAAGACAACTGCGCTGCTCTATAATTCATTTTTGTTTCTTCCTCCTATACTAATCTCATGTTCTACAACTTGTTTCTATGGCAAGACAAAGTTCATAGAAACAACAGGCAGTCAGACAGACAAACGGCAAACCTATGGTCGACAAAATTGCACAAAATTCAGTGTCAAATGATTTTTTTTGTTCACGAAACTAATAGAATGGATACTAGAAAAACTAGTTGAAAAAATAATTTTATTTGCACAAGTTGTTAAATATTCGCCTAGGTAAATATGATACAGGAAATATATTTTCCCATTTTATCAGAAGAAATAATAGCAGCAGCAGCAACAACAACTGCAGCGAGTAAACGACACTAAAAACCAAAATTTACAAATTAAGATCCTTTAAAAAATAAGCATACACACAACTTGCTAGGCAGCAAGCAAAACTTGTTGCTTTCCACATGTTTCAACAAGTTTTTTTTTGTATTTCCTGTATGCTTGATAATACTTGTCTATATACACATGCAGCATTCCTCATATTCTTTATTTATTTTTTTTTTTTCACTTTTCCTAGGTCTCCGATCCCAATGAAGTATACACGGGCAAACGTGTGGCCGATAAACCACTTACCGAAGATCAAATGATCGGTGAAACATTGGCCATTGTTTTGGGTGACACAAAGGTTTGGTCGGCTGCCACACTTTGGGAACGTAATAAATTCACAAACCGTACCTACTTTGCACCCTATGCCTATAAGACTGAATTAAATACACGCAAATTCAAACTAGAAGATTTGGCACGTCTCAACAAAACCCATGAACTCTATACGGAAAAGAAGAATTTCAAGTTCTTGAAACAGCGGTGGTCGACCAACTTTGATGACCTAGAAACGTTCTATATAAAGATGAAGATACGCCAAAATGAGACAGGTGAATATCTGCAAAAGTATGAACACTACCCCACTTCATATCGAGCAGCTAGTTTGAAGCATGGCTACTGGTCTCAACCGCAATTCGATTGTGATGGTTATGTCAAGAAATGGCTTGTGACCTATTCGGCACCCTTTTTCGGCTGGGATAGCATCAAAGTGAAACTGGAATTCAAGTGAGTATTGTTATGTTAATGAAATGGGCGCATGGGCAATGTCAGAATTTAAAAAGGGGATTCTTCTCTGCAGTATTTAGGTGAAAATGAGTACATTTATTTTTTGTATTGTGTTTTTCTAGCTGTTGATAAAGTCATCCCTAATTAACATGTTTTGCCTATTTGTCTATTTAATGCGGGTCCCCTTTATCGCTTTGAAAAGGGGCCAGTTGTTTAATGGGGTTGATTTGATTGTCCTATGCGGCTTTTGCCAATTTGTTTTCTAGTCTTGTCTTCAATTACCACTTATTAGTTGTACAAGACCCATAAAAGTATAATCGCGCATTTATGTCATAACGGGTTGATTCCCTTCCCTTCGTGGGAAAATGTTTTGTTGTTTTTGTTCTTATATTGTTGAAGTGTTGACATTTTATTATAACTTATGACTTTTATTTAGAAAATTGGGGATTAGAAAACAGGGAAAGGGTTGTTGAGGAGTATATGTGAATCAAGGCCAATTTGAAAAGGTCGCACAAAAGGCGAATTCATGCCTTAGTCTTCCTTTGCTTCCCAAAAGAAGAAAACTCTGAATAGTATGTTGTAAACTTACATTTACATTTCAATTTCGTATATTTTTATTTGGGTTAAAAATAAATATTTATGATATACTTGTATAAAGTTATCGGCATGGGTATATATAATTTGATATGGCAAAAATATGTGCCTATCTGTGCACACAATGACCCTTGAAGAAAGTATTCAAAATCGTAATTCGTAATATTTATATCGACTTTAAATCGAGTTCAGAGATTGGCAAAATCTGTATATTCCTTACTTCCCTCACAACAAGGTCAACATTTTCAAAGGAAATAATTATTCCCTCAGCCGTATGGCTACTGTTGGAATATATCATTTATTTATTTATCTATTTATCTAAAACTTATGGTGGGAGTCATTATAGAGTCATGAGACCTACTGCAGCCGCTGTCAATGAGGAGACTGTAAAATGCTTTTCGGCGTGAGACTTAAATTTTTGGAGGAACAAATAACCCACAATCTTTATTCATTTTCCGATACAGAACCAGCTAATATTCTTCTACTGTCTGGAAGATTATAGCGGCAATAACAACAGGATAGTTGCCAACGAGTTCCTGATCCATACAAATTAGCCATATCTTTTTATTTATATCGAACTTATATTATGTTTGAAAATGGAGTACATAATTATATATTGTTAAATCATAAATCTCCTACATCTCTTCTATCAAATGTTTAACAATTTCAAAGATAGACACTACCAATTATTTTTTCATATTGACTATTTTATCCGTCTTTTGGATGTCATCAATTCTTTATCCAAGCCATCACGAAGTCTTAAATGTTACATCCTCTTCTTTTAGAAATCATAAAGTACCGTTTCCAAGTACTTTTGAAGTTATTTAAAACCTTTTCATGTTTATTAAGGTCCTGTATAATTTATGCACGTCTCTTAGGAGACATAAATAAAATATCAACGTTTTTAGCAAGTCAAAAATACTCTTTCTAATGTTTAACTAATTTATCCACGCAATTTAGATGTCAAATTTAGTTCATCCATGTTTTCTAGAGTGCACAGTGCTTTATCCACGTCATTTTAAGAAGGAATAAGGGTCTAATCCAAGTCATTATCCGCGTCATTGGATAATATTATCTCGGACACCTAGCAAGCTACAATACTTTATCTAAGACATTCAGAAGACAAATGCATTATTCACTTCATTCAGACTACTCGTATACATAGTCCACGTAATTCAGCTGATCATCAGTTTTTTCAACTTTTCTTCATCTTAATATTTTGATTAGAGCATCAATAATAAAAAATAATAAAGAGCATTAATCTGAATTGTCCAAATGACAATTGCATGCTTAATTATAAATTTTATATAGTTAAGATAATGTTTTATTGGTTTTATTAATCTCTTTAATTTTTTTTTTACATTTCAGAGGTGTGGTGCAAGTTTCCATGGATATGATGCAATTGGATATACAACAATGTCCGGATTGGTATTATGAACCAAATGCTTTTAAAAATACAGACAAATGCGATGAGCAAACTTCCTATGTAAGTACATGTTTAGTTAACTTTTCGAAATTCAATAACATTTCCCCCTCATCTTACAGTGTGTACCGATTATGGGTCGGGGCTATGAAACGGGTGGCTATAAATGTGAATGCAAACAAGGCTATGAATATCCATTTGAAGATTTAATCACCTACTATGATGGCCAGTTGGTTGAGGCAGAGTTCCAAAACATTGTCGTTGACAAAGAATCCCGTTACGATATGTTTAAATGTCGCTTAGCTGGTGCATCAGCAATACAAGCAGCCACCTCTTTAATTGTGGCGCTACTTGGATTTACTCTTATTATGCTGTACAAGTATAGATGAGTGACAAAGTGTGAACCACCAAAAAGAAGAGGTAAAACAAAAAGAGAATGCAAAGAAAATATATGTAGTTTTGTAGTATTTTTTTTAAACATTAGAAAATAAGTGCGAATATACAAGAAAACGAATCCGTCCAAAAATCATCTGTGCATTTGTGCAAAAGAACAACTATCTCAAATAACATTGGAGAAAAGCAAAAAAAGGTAAATAAAATACAAGATCAGTTGGTTTGGCAAGTAAACGCAAATAAAACTTGTCACTACTCTCACCATAGCAGTAGACGGCGACTTCCTGCCTAACTCTTTAAATACTTTATAAAAACCGAATGACCACAAGTAGATCAAATGAATGTTGAGTCAAAGTTATTCACGTATTTGTTGTTGTTACTTTATTCAAAATCTCCTTTTCTTTATACATAGAGAAAACATTGTCATCATTTATCCAAAGCGATTAAGTTGTAGACACAATCTATTACAATGAATCTCATTATTTGTCATGGACTTAGGATGTGTGTGTGTGTGTGTGTGTGCTCCCAAGAAGTGGTCTTCCAAGGCATCATATAACTTTTGATCAAAGTTATACACACTCTATTGCTGGCTGCTGCTACTGCTGCTGCTTGATGATGATAAACTCTCATGGCAGACAATAAAGAATGAGAAAATACAACGCCTCTCTTTATAGCTCATATTTCAGTTGTATTCCTTTTTGCGCACAAAAAGGGCAACAATATTTTGAAAAAAGTACAAAACGGAAATTCTTTCATTGAGAGAGCTGGAGGTAAACACCCAACTCTCAGTATATTGGTGGTGCTCTGGCTGCTAACTGGCTTGGATGAAGCTACAAAATCTGTTTTTAATATCCATGAAGTTTTGCTTTTGAATGGACGAACGAACAGCTGTGTAGTTAGCTGCTCGTGAAACTACAACCACAAAAGGAGAATGAAAAATAGAAAACCTGTTAAATCAAATGTTCCAAAAAAAAAAGTATTTGAGATTGCCAGGCAGCAAGCAATCTTACGCAGACACACAAGATTTTATTTGGATAGAGCACCGCAGTGACAACCTTGAGTGAGAGCAGAGAGGGTTGATTTGTTGGTACCTTCTTGGATTTGCACCCTTTCCATAATGGTCACATTTCTTTTAATGATCAGCATCGTCGCCGGCACTACCACCCATTTAGTTCATCTTGACCATTAAGAAATTTCATATCATTTTATGCGTGTCTGTTTTGTTTTTGTGCATTAATTTCGAACTTCCTCGATTAGAATGAGGGAAACAGATTGGAATGGGGGTTTCTTTTTTTATTATGAACTGAGGTACACTTATTTTTTTAGATAGGCCTGTGTGTTTATTGTTGTACCATCATTTGATGATGATCATCATGATTTTTTTCTGCTGCCTTATCTTAGCCTGAGAACTTTTTTGCCTCTTGGAGATTCTTTTGCATAAAACCAGTTTACCACTTGGTCTTGGTCATTTGCAATGTTGGAAAAAATGTCTCTACAGAATTTTTTTCATTCTGAATCTTCCTTCCTCCAGCAAAAAAGGGTATCAAATAAAAAAAATATGTGGTACCAGTAATAGTAGAGGAGTATATAAAAACGCCGACTGCCAACTGCTATCTTCCTGGATGTTTGTTTCAAAATATTTTCACACATTTTTCATCGTCAGTCTAAAAGACAAGACACTGTCAGACAGACAGCCTGCCGGCAAGCATGAATATAAGCACCAATAGAGCCAACCACTCTATCATCCATAGAGTGACCAATATGTAAAAACAATGAACCCTCTATTGTTGGGCAGCCTTCGAAGACAATAGAAATCTTTAAGATTTTTAATATGAAAAAATTAAAGGAGGAACTCCTGCTGTTTCATTTTTCTATGTTTTTTCTTCTTCTCCATTGTGCCGCTCTTCAAACGGTTTTTTCGGTTTAAATTTAAATTTTATACTCGTCCCCTTGCCAAACTGTTGCTGATCTTGTAATGAATTTTGTTTGTTTTTTTTTTTCTCCAAATGTTAATTAAAATACCGTCCATTTTTTGTGTTTAGAAATTGTTTATTTTATTATTAAAAATATTATTGTAGCAAAGTTATATAACTCTTTAAATGACCATATGTGTGCCTTGTATTTAAAATTAATTAATATTCTACATGTCCCATGGGAAGTTGTCTGTGCCTTACTACAAAATTTCTTCCCATAATCGATTTAGAATTGTTATGTTGACCGATGAATTTTTTGTCTATATGTTTTGTAGAAGAAATTATATTTAGGCATATTTTACATATAATAATATAAAACACAAATTTTTTATATACATTCAAAAAAAAAATATATATATATATATTTTTTTACTACAATAATAAGAACCAATCAACATATCGCAATAAAAGTTATTTTTAAATATAAACCAGAATAAAAATGTTTTATTGATTGTAAAATAAATGTATTTTTTCTATGGCATACAATGTTTGTGTGTTAAAAAACTAATATCAAAACAAAAAGCAAACACTTGAAAAAAAGGATGAAATAAATATAGAGTATTAAAAAATTTATATTGTTTAGAATGTTTGTTGATGCAGAATCCTGTACAGTCTAAAAGTTTGTTCCAATCGTGGTGTGGAATATTATCCGTGACTTAGACGAGGGAAAGTGAGCTTTCTGAATCTTCAGAATATGTAAAATGATATTCGGTATTCCATTTTAAGGTCAAAAATATAATTTAGAAAATTTAATTTACAATTAAGTAGCCTATAATTTATACTTGCTGTTGTGGTATTTCCATTGTTGTTACGAGGTTTGGTAACAGTGTTTGGACCACTTCGTTATAAATTGTTTGCACAGATTCCCACAAGGACGTAGGATCTATAATATGCTGGAGATTACAAACATGTACTTACAACTGGATATTAGCAGGAAAAATTTAGCACACACAAAACACTGTTTATTTTGAGTAAACCAACCAACTTCAGACATCTGCCATTTCTAAGCCACCCGTCCGACAGCTGTTAAAATTATTCCAGTGACAGCTCATTATAATGTTTACATGCGTGCAAAAGTATTATGGTGAGAATTTTCCAGAAAAAAAGTTATTCGTGATGGAATTCAAGCGTGATAGTGTGATTTCTTTATATTTGGCTGGAAAACCACAAGTGGCTATCGTTAGAGCACTCCAGAATTTAATTGTGAATAAATCTTTTGTGTCTCGTACCATCGCTCGTTACCGTTATACTGGTTGCGTAGGCCGACGTCAAGGAAGTGGACGGAAGAAACCAGCAACATCAGCAGAAATGGTTCGAAAAGTAAAGAAGCGACTTGATCGAAACCCGCGTCGCAGTGACCGAAAAAATGGCTCATGACCATGAGCTGAACATATCGCAATAATCCATTCGCAAATATTGGAAAATGAATTCGTGTAAAGCCATTGAAATTCAAAAAAGTGCAAGAACTTCCACCGTAACAGATAGAAAATAGACTCAAAAGAGCTAAAGAGTTGCTTCGCTTGGTTGAAAGTGATGAACTGCGGAATTTGGTTTTCTCCGATGAGAAAACATTCGTTGTCCAGCAGTTTGTAAACAAAGTGATCGTGTTTACTTGCCAAAGAGGTCAGCTGAAAATGTACATCTTCGGTTGGCCACCAGAGCTCAAGCGCCTACCATGGTGATGCTGTGGGCGGGCATAACAGCCGATGGTCGCTCTCCGCTCGTAATAATCGACCGTGCCATCAGAATAAATGTCGAATATTATCGTAAAAATATTCCAAAAAGGTTTAAAAATCCTAGGGCATGCAAAAATTTTGGTTGCAGACCTTGAACATTCCAACATGTCTCAGCACCATAGAACTCAGCACGCACCACCCAAGAACGGTTACAAAATGAGGTTCCTCGCTTCATTTCCGGCGCACAATGGTCACCAAAATTTCCGGTAACCAATCCGTTGGACTATTGTTTCTGCAGTATTTTTGAAAGCAAGGTTGGCACTAATAGACTGCTCGATCACCTCAAACAAGCGCTTCGCCGGGAATGGGCCAAAATACCACAGAGCAACATTTGGACAGAGTGTGACGGTTTCATTGGCCGTTTGAAGGCCATAATTCGTGGCAAAGGTGACCAATTCGAACAAATCTAAACTTATTCTAAAATCTGATGATATTTCCGACATTTTTACTTTCATTCAATAAAATTAAAAAAAAAAATGTAAAAATGATGGCTTTTGACTTTGTTGCAGTTTTTTTTATCTCACCCTGTATTTACCGAAATTGTTTCAAGTTTCGTATTTGAAGTTGGGAATCGGTGCTGCAACCTATGACAGAAATTTCGTATGCTGGTCCACGTCCTCGTATAGCTGGCTGGCATTGAAATCGAAAATGATCACATCATAGCTTAAAACAAAAGACCATTCACTTTTTTATAGAAGCAAGATCTTCGAAGGCCTTCCAAATGACATAAGGCTGTTTTTGGCACGGAATTACTCTAAAAGTCTTATACGGGACAAAACGTCTGTAAATTTCTTCTAAGAGTTTCTAAATGAAATGCATTTGTAAGGTCTTCTGTTTGACGCAAAGCCTTCTAAATGTCTGCTATGGAAAAGAAAGCCTTCTTTAATGGGACACAAGGCCTACCAAAATTTCAACGGTCTTCTAAAGGACGGAAGTCTTTCTAGGGCAAAAAAGTCATTCTTGAGGGTTTCTATAAAAACAAGGTTTTTGGAATGTCCTTTGACGTTTTGCTTTTAACTTTTTTATCACAAAAGTTCTCGTAAAAAATGTATGTATCTTATAGATGATTCTCTCACTAACCGTATTCTATTGGGCACAAGTTTTCTAAAGATTCTCTAAAGAAACAATACAAAATTAATAGAAATTAAATTACTTACCATATTTTTTGTTCATTTTGCTCATCATTTTGTTTGTTTCAAAGGTCTTTGTTTTAATCTTGCAATTGCCTCTGAACACCAAAAATTCTCCAAAAATTTTCTGTAAAACTTGACTGTGATAAAAGTTCAAGATGATTTCTTTCCCCCAAAAGCAATATTTGTTTCTTTTGATTTTATGCAATATGTAATAAGTTCAATAGAGATTTTTTAGTTAAATTTGAAATTCAATTTGCAAAAAGTTTGAAATTTTTATAAAGAGTTTTCTTTTGTTGTTGAAAAATTTCCAAGTGTTTTTTTTTAATAGATATTCAATTTAATTTTTCATTGACATATGTATTCCATTTGAGACACTTATTTCAAAGCAATATAGATCGAAGTTCTGCAAAGTGTTTCGTTTAAAGGAGGAGAGCCACATATAAAAAATATCAGGCTCTTACAAAAATGGTTGCGTACGGTTTTATTCAATACAGAACTAAAATACATATACAGGGTGAGATAAAAAATGCAAACGCCATATTTTTTAAACCTTCTTTTTTTATTGAATAAAAGCAAAAAAATGTCGGAAATAGCATTAAATTTTAGAATAAGTTTAGATTTGTTCGAATTGGCCACCTTTGGCACGAATTATGGCCTTCAAACAACCAATGAAACCGTCACACGCTGCCCGAATGTTGCTCTGCGTTATTTTGGCCCATTCCCGGCGAAGCGCTTGCTTGAGGTGATCGACACTTGGGTATTTTTTAGTGCCAACCTTACTTTCCAAAATACTCCAGACATAATCGGCCCTATTACGGTCCTCGTCGCAAAATGAGTTCGAGGCGACAATAATGATATTAGGTTTGTCGTTTTTTTTTTGATAGCGACAAATGATTGGTACTATCACGATATCGTATAGCCCCCATACAACGGTACCCCCCGATATTCGGTATTTTGATGATTTTACCCACATTTTTCAACGGAATTGTCTGAAAATCCACACAAGGAGTACCTTATGGGTACTGTATACCTTGGAAGAGAATTATCTATATAGGTCCACGATATCGTATAGCCCCCATATAACAGTACCCTCCGATATTCGGTATTTTGATGATTTTACCCACATTTTTCAACGGAATTGTCTGAAATTCCCCACAAGAAGTTCCTTGTGACTACTTAATACCTCGGAAGAGAATTATCTATATAGGTCCACAATATCGTATAGCCCCCATATAACGGGGGTTTCGATCAAGTCGCATCTTTACTTTTCGAACCATTTCTGCTGATGCTGCTGTTTTCTTCCGTCCACTTTCTTGACGGCGGGCTACACAACCAGTATCACGGTAACGAGCGATGGTACGAGATACAAAAGATTTATTCACATTTAAATGCTGGAGTGCTCTAACCATAGCCACTTGTGGTTATCCAGCCAAATATAAAGAAATCACCCTATCGCCCTTGAATTCCATCACGAATAACTTTTTTCTGGAAGATTCTCTCCAAAATGCTTTTGTACGATTGTAAACAATATGATGAGCTGTCACTGGAATAATTTTAGCAGCTGTCGGACGAGTGGCCTAGAAATGACAGCAGTCTGAAGTTGGTTGCAGTTTTTTCATCTCACCTTGTATTGTACCTATTTTGCTACGTATCCCATATCTTGGCCCTAACTCTAATTCCATGCAAAATTCCGATTCGATTTGTTCATAATTGGGGCCTGTTGAGCAAAAATCTGGTAATTTTTCTGTTTTGGTCCATTTCAAACCCTAAATATTTTCCGATTACCTCTAAAAACAATAGACTTCTATTCTGAATCTAACCCCACCTCCATTTCTGATTACAAATTAACATGGGCAGACGGTTGGACATACATAGCTTGAACGACTCAGCTCGGCGAGATAGGGAAGATCCATATATAGTTTCCTATGTCGGGACCAATATTTCGAGTTGTTAATAAAACACTATTTTATAGTTCATTTCATATTTGTAATGAGATTGACTATAGTTTCAATTTATTCGATTTCTTATTTTTTTCTGTATTTTTTATTATTATTATTTTCATGAGTATTCATAATTTGAGTAATGGGTATTCCTTAAAATTTAATTTTTTTTCTTAGTTCGAATTCAATTACTTTTGCAGATCTTAATTCATAAATAATTAAAACAATTCATTCTTACGTTAATTATCATTACAATTATTACTAAAAAATAACAATTAACATTTGTGTTCAAATTTTTAAAATAAACGAATAGTAATTCCAAATTATCACAAATCAGTTATTAATGGTTGTTGTTGTTCTCTTTACGTCCTTGTTGTTGTTGTTGTTTTCATTCTAAAATTTATTTATAGTTTTAGATAGTAGTAACATGTATTAATTTTGTTTTTTTTTCTTTTATAAAATATTACAATTGCATTTTACAAATTAACAGTTATTGGTATTTGTGAATATTAATAATTGTCTAACATTTAATATAATTTCCTTGCTTATGAAAATTAATTTAAAAAAATGTAACAATAAAATTGTGTGTTAACAATTGAAACTTTAAATTTTCAATAAATTTTGGTTTTTTGTTCATTTGATCATTTCAGATAAATTACAGTGTTTTGTGGGGTTTTTATTTAATATTGACCTCTTTGATTACCAACGTTTTTTTTTTCATTAATATAATATAATTTTCTTTTATTTTTTTAAAATGAAAGTTATAGAATTGTTTTAAATATAGCCTTATAATCATAAATCCCATGCATAGTGAACGTAGAAATCGATCGATTGAAAAATATGGCCAAAATCCACGTAATAATTATAATGAAAATTTAAAAATGTTTTTCATGAACCACAATTGAGGATATTTTTTCACGGTACATATGAGGTATGAAATTTCTTTTATTCCAAGTTTAACAATGAAATTTGAAATAGAATATTTCTTCCTTTGGAACCATTCGCAATTAATGAAGTATTATGGGAGATTTTGTCTTAGAATGGAAACTGGATATGTTTAAACAAGTAAAAAACTTTGAATACCCTCCAAGATTTGGAACGTATTTGGAATTTTTCAAAAAATAAAATCCTTTAAAAATTCTGTTAAAATCTTAAAAATACTGAATGTAGCCATTATATTAGGGTCTATGCGATGACGTGGACCTGTACAAGCAATTTTTGTCATAAGCCATTACAAAATTCAAATGCAAAACTTGAAAAAAATTCGGTGAATAATGTAGCTAAAATCATCAAAATATCAAATATAGGAAGATGCCGTTATATGAGGGTTATACGAAGGCGGCGACCTGCACAGACAATTTTCTGTCATAGGCTGTAGTATCCATTACGAACTTCAAATACCAAATTTGAAACAATTCCCGTGAATAATGTCGCTTAAATCATCAAAAAAACAGAAAATCGGGAGATACCGTTATATGGGGATATATAAAAACAAGGACCTGCACAGACAATTTTCTTTCATAGGCTGTAGTATCCATTACGATCTTCTGGTACCAAATTTGAAACAATTCCGATGAATAATGTCGCTAAAATAATGAAGGCGTGGACCTGAACGAACAATTTTCTGTCTTAGGCTGTAGTATCCATTGCGAACTTAAAATACCAAATTTGAAACAATTCCCGTGAATAATGTCAATCAAAAACCGAATATCAGGAGATACCGTTATATGGGGGGTATATCAAAACGAGGACCTGCACAGACAATTTTCTGTCATAGACTGTAGTATCCATTTCGAACTTCAAATACCAAATTTGAAACATATCCGGTGAATAATATCGCTAAAAGAATCAAAATACCGAAAAAAGGGAGGTACCGTTATATGGGGGCTACATCAAAACATGGACCTACATGGTCCATTTTCGATACCAAAAGTCCTGCAGAAATAATTTACATTTGAGTAAAAATTTTATCAACTTACTTTATTTCGTTCAGAAGCTAGAGTGATTTCCACAGACGGACAGACATCGTTAAATCGACAGAGTTTTTTATACCCTCCACCTTGGAAAGGAGGGTATATTAACTTTGTCATTCCGTTTGTTACATCCTTAAATATTCGTCGTAGACCCCATAAAGTATATATTCATAATCAGCATAAAATTCTAAGTCGATTTAACGATGTCCGTCTGTCTTTCCGTCTGTCTGTCTGTCTGTTGAAATCACGATACAGCCCACATTGTTTGACGTAGAGCGCCAAAATTTAGCAGAGCAATTGGTATTGTGTCTAGGATGGTTGATATATCGGTCCACGTTCTGGTATAGTCCCCATATAACGGTACCTCCCGATATTCGGTATTTTGATGATTTAGGCCACATTTTTTCACGGATTTGTCTGAAAATTGGTATTTGTAGGACATAACGGGTCCCTGTACGTGTGGCAAAACATTGCATGTATAGGTCCACGTTTTGGTATATCCCCCATATAAAGGTACCTCCCGATATTCGGTATTTTGATTATTTTTGCCACACTTTTTCACGGATTTGTCTAAAAATTGGTATTTGTTGGTCATAATGGTTTCCAGCTCCGGTGGCGAAACATTGCATGTATGGGTCCATGATTTGGTATTGCCCCCATATAACGGTACCTCCCGATATTCGGTATTTTGATGGTTTTTGCCACATTTTTTCAGTGATTTGTCTAAAAATTGGTATTTGTGAGTCATAATGGGTCCTAGTTCGGGTGGCGAAACATTGTATGTATAGGTCCACGTTTTGGTATAGTCCCCATATAACGGTACCTCCCAATATTCGGTATTTTGATGATTTTTGACACATTTTTTTACGAATTTCTCTGAAAATTTGGTAGTTGTAGATCATAATGGGTCCCAGTTCGTGTGGCTAGTCATTGTAATTATAGGTCCACGGTTTGGTATAGCCCCCATATAACGGCACCTCCCTATATTCGGTAATTTGCCACATTTTTTTCACGTATTTGTTTGAAAATTGTTATTTGTAGGTCATAATGGGTTCTAGCTTTGTTGGCGAAACCTTGCATGTGTAGGTCCATGATTTGGTATAGCCCCCATATAACGGTACCCTCCGATATTCGGTATTTTGATGGTTTTTGCCACATTTCTTCTAATGTTATATGGGTTCACTGTTGTCCATTGTATCTTTTATACAAAAATTAAAAGAGTATTCCCGGTGATGTTTCTTTTTTCAATTTTTTTAATATAAGAAAAATGAGAAACTTTGCTTAAATTTTATTTTAATATTTGTTGGTTTCATTGTATGTGTGAAATCATTTTTTTAGTATTCTTTGGGTTTCTCTATTATTTAAATCAGTTTTAATATTCTTAATAATAAACATTGATTCTTTTAAAGACGAATATTTTTTAAAACATTGTTTAAATTTTCATCCACAATCTTACTAACTTCGAATGTTTTTGTATTTATTTTTTTTAATTTGATAATAATTGCCTGGATTTGTATGGATGTGTGTGTGTGCTTATTTCAATACTTTTTTTTTACTTAAATTACGATACAATTTATTGTCCCTGCCGCCGACGCCATATTAAATGGTTATAAAGCCAATCAGGGACTTAATGAGCATTGCAGTTGTCCGCGCTGCCATTGCCGTTGCCTCGCCATCTGCGGGATTAGTCGGTGGCCGCATAATAAACCACTGTAGATTTACGACGAAAACCCAAATTGAAAAATGATGTTTCAGATTTTTTACGTTCATGTTCGTGATCATTGCCAAAATATGAAAATAAACGGCCACCACCACTGCCAACTGGAGGAGCACGTATGCTGCTGCTATGACTGTTTGTAGCATGGTGCACAGATCCGCCACTACTGCCTCCAATACCAGCCGAAGTTGATCCCACAATACCGGGAATACCAATGCCACCACCACCGCCGGAAGATGAAAGCGATAGGCTTGAATACAAATGACCATGTCCGTGTGGGACATGACCACCATGATGATGATGATGATGGAGGTGGTGTTGTTGCTGCTGCTGATGTCGGCTACTACTGCTGGCGGTTGTAGTTGTTGTACCTGTTGTATTATGATTGCTTTGTTGCTGTAGAAACCCAGTTGGCGACAAATCAGTCATCTCACACGGCCAGAGGGTGACCGAAGATGGGACCTTATGTATCCCGTCCGATAATCGATAATGGTGGGATGATGACCGGCTAACGAACCGTGGCGAGGACCTCGACCCCATCTATATTTGATGGTTTTACATATTTTTTTGTTTTTTTTTTTGACAGTTTTGGAAATATAAATTAAGAAAAAAAGCAAGTATTAGTAAATCTTGTAGTTATTGTAATTTACAAAAGTTAGTACTCTAAATAATTGCAATAAGATGTTAGAGCCCTAGAAATATATAATAATATGAAATTAAGCATGTTGAAGTAAGCTGTTGTGTTATTTAAAGGATTTGTTGTCAAACGCAAATGGGTACCTTTATGAGACACTTATAAAAGCGTTTTGAAAGTTAATATGGCAGGGTAGGTAGAATAGGGCGGGAAAGTTACAATAATTTTTCAATTTTTGGAAAATGGCATATTTGCAACATTTTACTAACGAGGTGGTGGTAAATGTAATCCTCTCTTCACATTTTGTTGAAATTCTCTCTTCTATTGCGATGTATAAAAGTATACAGGGTGAGATGAAACAACTGCAACCAATTTCAGACTGCTGTCATTTCTAAGCCACATTATTCATTAACATTATTCCAGTGACAGCTCATTATAGTATTTAGAAGCGTACAAAAGCATTTTGCTGAGAATTTGAATAAATCCTTTGTGTCTCGTACCATCGCTCGTTACCGTGATACTGATAGCGTAGCCTGACGTCAAGGAAGTGGACGGAAGAAAACAGCAACATTAGCAGAAATGGTTCGAAAAGTAAAGAAGCGACTTGTAGCCGAAAAATGGCTTGTGAGCTGAACATATCTCAATATTCCATTCGTCAAATATTGAAAAATAAGCTCGGGGTAAAGCCATTGAAATTCCAAAAAGTGCAAGAACTTACACCGCAACGGAAAGAAAATAGACTCAAATGAGCTAAAGAGTTGCTTCGCTTGGCCGCAACGGAAAGAAAATAGACTCAAAGGAGCTAAAGAGTTGCTTCGCTTGGCCGAAAGTGGTGAACTGCCGAATTTGGTTTCCTCCGATGGGAAAACATTCGTTGTCCAGCAGTTTGTAAACAAACAAACTGATCACGTTTACTTGCCAAAGAGGTCAGCTGAAAATGTTCACCTTCGTTTGGCCACCAGAACTCAAGCCCCGGCCATGGTGATGGTGTGGGCCGCCATAACAGCAGATGGTCGCCCTCCGCTCATATTACCATCAGAATATATGCCGAATATTATCGCGAAAATATTATGGATGGTGTGTTAAAGCCTTGGGCACGCAAATATTTTTGCCGCAGATCATGGACATTCCAACAGGACTCAGGACCATCGTACTCAGCACGCGCCACCCAAGAATGGTTACAAAATGAGTTTCCTCGCTTCATTTCCAGCATACAATGACCACAAAAATCTCCGGTATCCGGAGAAGCGTACAGCGTCCATTGGACTATTGTGTCTGGAGTATTTTGGAAAGCAAGGTTGGCCAAAATACCGCAGAGCAACATTCGGACAGCGTGTGACGTTTTAATTGGCCGTTTGGAGGTCATAATTCGTGCCAATGGGGACCAATTCGAACAAATCTAAACTTATTCTAAAATTTGATGCTATATCCGACATTGTTTGCTTACATTCAAATCAAAAATTAAAATAAAAAGTAAAAATGATGGCGTTTGACTTTGTTGCAGTTTTTTTATCTCACCCTGTATATCTAAGTATAATACTTTTTATAAAAATTGCGGTATAAATTTCTGTATTTTATATAGAAATTATTTGTTTACATTTTCGACTGTTGAATTGAAACGTTTCAAAACTTTGTAAAAATCTCCGAAAATCCTAAATTTGTGTCAAACGACAAAATTTTTCAAATCAAATTTGCTTATAAGAAAGAAATTTGTAACCATGATATATAGCACAGCATTGGACCCTATTTTATGATTTTTAAGGATATTTTGCTTTTCATTGGTAACATGAAATATCATATAGATTGGTTTTCAACACGGACACTTACAGGAGATAATTGCATTCATAGGGAGCCCCTGGGAGCTTATGCGTTATTTACAATCTCCATGTGCCCACGGGCATCCGTCGCATGATAAAGGTATTATGTGCAAATTCAAATTTGTCTCGATTTATGTTCCCTTTAATTCACAACTTATTTCAACATTTTGCTTAATTCATTTTACTAAATAATTTGTTTGCATTTGATTTCTATTCTCATACATTTGCAGAATTTTTTACGGATATTTTTTTTTGTTTTTTTACTGATAAAAATAAATATAATACAAAAGTTGTTAGAATAGGTGAATGAAGAGTATCAAATTAAATCAAGTTTGAAGGAAGTAAATCTAAAAAATTAAATTCTTGTTAAAAGCAGTGATCTATTGAAAGCGCGTGTTCAATTACTTTTTGGGAGCAGAAAATCATATGTTAGAGAAAGAGAGTAGCTTATATAAATACAGTTGAGTTTCAAAAAAGCTGAATAAACAATTGACTTTTAACTAAGATTTGCAATAAAGGTAAGCTTCTGGCATCAAGGCATTAGAGATATGTACTTAGGTGTCAGGTCACATTAGTTGGTAACTGGAAAGGAAGCAGCATTAGCAATAGTTATAATAAAAAGCGCCACAACGTTATAACGTTACAACAGTCTAGTGGACAGGTACAAAGAGTAATAGATAGAGAGAGAGGCATAAAGAGAGCTATGAATAATACAAAAAATAGCTTACACATTTACTAATATCATTCGAGAGATACATTTGCTGTTGTTAATTTTCAGAGAAGGGAAGGTTCAAGAGATAATAAACATTTTGGAAATTTACACTACTCTGTAGGTTAGACGTGGGACATTGTAAAGAGCTTGGTTGAACTTTGTTGATTTTAATTAAAACTAATATATACTTAAGAGTTTTAATAGACCCTTAAATCAGCGGTGCTCAAAACCGTGTTCTAGAACATGAAGAGAAAAAAGAGATAATTTAAGAGAAAATTAAAATTCTGTTTTTCTTTATATTTTACGGTTCTATTTAATTGTTTTTAAACAGGAATGTTTGCCAAAATAATTTATAAAGCAAATGGATAAAAAATATTTGTATAAATAATGACTTAACACTGTTTTGTTCTTGATTTAAATTAGAAAAGAGAAATTTGACTGAAAAGAGATATTTCTTCTTGAGCACCGCTGCTGAAATACTTCTTAATAGACTAAGGCTTAATAGTGAACCAATGTTGTAATGAAAACGAACGAAGATTTTCAATATCAGTAGCATATATATTTTTTTTTATACATATTTTAATGATTCCCAGTAATGAAAACAAAAACAATGTTCAAAATATTTTACATACTCTTGAGAGGGATTGAAAATTGAGAAAATTTATGACACACACAGAACTATCGATATGCTCAGTTATCTCTATAACTGAGATATAGGCTCAGTAAGATTGAATGTAATGTTCTCTGTTGAATTTGTGAATAGAAAATAAGGTCTATTATGTGTCTGCGATTAGTTTAGGTTAGGTTGAAAGGAGGGGCAAGCCTGAACTTCGGAATGATGTGAGTTTTGCTGGTAGAACTGTGACAGTGGCGTTATTTCATTTGCGTGTGTTCGCATTTTTCACTCAAATGACTCTTAAACCTCTGGCATTTTTTTTGTCATTTTGTTCAATACAGTTCTTGACTTAACTGTAGTGCATGTTATTGTTCTGATAACAGATTGCTGTCCCCAGTTCCACTACAAATAGGTCTGGCCCTCTTATCTACCCTAACTTTGAACCATCCGCACTGTGCAACTAATTTCTCTTTTGGTATTATGTCAAAAATGTCTATTGATTCTCCCATTGTGACCTGTATCCAACAGTTGGATGGTATGTGGTGTGACTATTATTGTTCCACTCTTCGATCGCTTTCAACCTTATATCTGCGATGGGTGCCTCATCCCTTATGTGCATTTCTATTAAGCTTATATAAAAGTTGCATGAATTTCCGCCTGGAAATCCCTAGTTTAGTTCAGTAGGCGGAGAGAGATTACCGTCCCCAGATCCCTTATAAAAAGGTCTGGCCCCCTTCTCTAATTCTTCTTGATTCTCCCATTGTGGCCTGTATAACTGTTGGATGGTAAGTGCTGTGACCTTCATTGTTCCACTCTTCCATCGCTTTTAACCATGTATCTTCGATGGCTGCCTCATCCCTAATGAGAATTTCTATTAAGTTTATATAAAGAATGTCCTTTTTGGTGTAGTCCTCATTGGCCCACTGATGCCTAGGCTACACATTATTGGACTTTCTGCAAAAAAAATATTACACATTTTATCCATTGCTCTCCAGAATACGCTTCTGTACAGCCAGTGCGTCTTTTTCGGATTTAGCCCCCTTCATGAACCTCGTGTCCTTCCACAGATTGATCAAGATGTATTTCCTTTTTTGTGCTTATTAGGGTGACCAAAAATCGGTTGAGAACCGGTTCAAATTTAGATATAGCTCCCATAAATATCTTCAAACGATTTCGGGTTAATTGTGCACCAGTCGGCCAATATCAGTGCAAATGACTTGAATTTTAGCACATCCGACCGAATTTAGTGTAGAAGCAATTAATTCAAATTCGAGGAAAACCGGTTTAGATAAATCTATAGCTCCCATATATGTGTTTCATGGGATTTGGTGTTTAAGTCCCCCACATTCGTAATATGCACTCCACACGAATGATATTTGGTACCAGAAATACATCTGTCAAATTTTATCGACATCGGA
Organism: Musca domestica; assembly: GCF_030504385.1. Classification (NCBI taxonomy): domain Eukaryota; kingdom Metazoa; phylum Arthropoda; class Insecta; order Diptera; family Muscidae; genus Musca; species Musca domestica. Next base: position 43,664,162 of record NW_026712114.1, read on the forward strand.
TAAGATTTGGATTTAGCTCCCATATACAGGGTGAGATGAAAAAACTGCAACCAACTTCAGACTGCTGTCATTTCTAAGCCACTCCTCAGAGAGCTGTTTACACGGTGTTTACTTGCCAAAGAGGTCAGCTGAGAATGTGGACTTTCTGTTGCCCACCAGAAACAAAGCGCCGGACATGGTGATGGTGTGGGCCGCCATAACAGCCGATTGTCGCTCTTCGCTCGCACGCGCCACCCAAGAATGGTGGTTCCTAGCTTCATTTCCAGCGCACAATGGCCACCAAAATCTCCGTTTACCAATCCGTTGGACTATTGTGTCTGGAGTATTTTGGAAAGCAAGGTAGGCATTAAAAAATACCAAAGTGTCGATCACCTTAAGCAAGCGCTTCGCCGGGAATGGGCCAAAATACCCCAGAGCAACATTCGGGCAGCGTGTGACGTTTTAATTGGCCGTTCGAAGGCCATAATTCGTGTCAAAGGTGACCAATTCGAAGAAATCTAAACTTATTCTAAAATTTGATGCTATTTCCGACATTTTTTGCTTTCATTCAATAAAATTAAAAAACAAAAAATGTAAAAATTATTATTATTATTGGTGTTAAAGTCCCTCACATGCGCATATGCTCTTCACAACAATAATCTCTTGTACGAGATATCAAATACAGCTCAAAAGTAAGTGTTAAAGATTTTTTTGAAGATCGGTTCAGATTTGGATATGGCTCCAAATGCTTAAGTGGACTAAGTGTCTAATATCAGCCTAAATGGACTGAATTTTTCGCACTTCCGAAAGAATTCAGCCTAAAAGCAATTGCTTCAATTGTTGGTAAACATCGGTTCAGACGTAGCTATAACTATATATATATCGAAATGAATTCTAGGATCCGTGAAAATTGTGCAAAATTTAGACAAAGTTCAACAAAGCACTTGTGACCTCCAAATTATATTTCTAACTTTTTTTTCCCACAGAGTAGTATTCTTCTAAAAGCTATACATGGTTTAAATTCGGTTGCTAAAGCTTTTTCTTAAATAATATTTACACAAGCCGTTCGTTATTTGAAAGATTTAAATAATTTATGGAAATTTCTATTTAAAAATTATAGCTTATAAAGTAGATTTACATTGGTAAAGCTCACCCTTCAACTTAAAGGCTTGGCTTGACAAAAATAATTGTTTATGTAAAACAAGTCATGTCTGCTTAAATATACATATATATTTTTTTAATTTTATTATTATTTTTTCAAGTTTAAAATCACTTTATTTTTTAAGCATAAGCATGAACATTAACGGCATAATATTTTTGTTTTGCATAAATCTGTTGGGATCTGGAAAAAATTATATTGCAATAATATACAGAAAAGAATATCAAAAATTTATAAGTTTTTACAATTAAAATAATTTGAGAAATAATATAGAATTCCCTAACTTAAAAAGAACCCTGACTATCTGAACGAAAAAAAGTGTTTTCTTGATGCGTGTTTTTGGTATTTTTTTAATGAATTTTGTACTTACCATTTCCATTCTTTTGTTTACCCACATATAGTCCATATTCTAATAATTATTTTTTTAAAAAAATCGTTTTTTTTCATTTGTTTTTTTTTTACTTTTTTTTAAAACTATACATTTTTTGAGCAAAAAATTGGCATTCTTTTGTTGCATTGACTTGTAATTTGCATTTGTGGTTTTGAGTTTTAAAATTTGTGATAGTTGTTTTGTTCGTTTTCGTTTTTATTGTATTTTTTTTTTTTTTTTTTGTTACGTTCATCATTTTCAATACCTGGCTGTCTATCTGGTGGGCGGTGACGCCACCACAACGTCACGCCTGCAAAAGGCAGGACGACTGATTTGTTTGTTAGTTTGTAGGAAATGTTTGGTGATATTTAAGCATTAAAGAAATCCAATTGATTTGGTTATTGTTTTTTTGTTGGTTTTTACAAGGAAAAGTGAAATAGAAGAGGAGATTTAGAAGCCACAGTTAAAGATTAGTGTTTAAAAGATGATTTTTTGTTTCAGCTTTTGGTTATAACATTTTCTATGACTACATCATAAATTGTCTACAGAAAAAAAAACGAAAGAAGAAAAACTTAATCGAACCGGTAACTGAAACAGAATTTTAATGAAAATTAAATATTAAAGAAGTTTCCAACAGAAATTAGAGTGTCATTAGTAGTTATAGTGATTTTGCCAAATTGTTAAAAGACAAAATAAGTTGTGTTAGTTTTTTTTATAGTCGTTTTGAAGAGATTGTGCAAAGTGTTGTGTTAGCTATTATAAATATTTAATATTCTAAGGATTCATAAATTTGCAGTAGAATATTTTTTTTCAATGGACTAGTAAGTGCCAGCTACTTAGTCAGCGGAAAATAAAGTAGTAAAAAGCAGTAATTCCGGCCGGGCCGTAAATTTTCAAAAAAAAAAACTGTTCAAAATTCGGTTAAAATCTTAAAAATACCGAATATAGCCGTTATATTGGGGTCTATATGAAGACGTGGATCTGCATAGGCAACTTTTGTCATAAGTCATTACAATATTCAAATACGAAACTTGAAAAAACCCCGCTAAATAATGTAGTTAAAATCTTAAAAATACCGAACATGTAGACCTGGACCTGCATAGATAATTTTATGTCACAGTAGTACCTATTAGGAACTTCAAATACGAAATTTCAAAGCATTTCGGTGATAATTGTATCATATAACAAGTTAAAAAGCACTAAGTTCGGCCGGGCCGAACTTTTAATACCCTGCAACGAATTTGGAAAATTTTTAAAAAATAAAATCCTTAAAAAATTCTGTTAAAATTTTAAAAATACCGAATATAGCCGTTATATTGGGGTCTATACGACGTGGACATACATAGGCATTGTTTGTCATAAGCCATTACCATATTCAAATTGGAAACTTGAAATAAACGGTGAATAATGTAGCTAAAATCATCAAATTATCGTATATAAGGAGGTGCCGTTAAATTGGAGCTGTGCAAAGACCTGGACCAGCATAGACAAACTTATATGCTATCACAGCCTGTAGCATCCATTACGAACTTCAAATACCACATTTCAAATAATTTCGGTGGGTATTGTACCTAAAATCGTCAAAATACCGAATATGGGGAGGTACTGATATATGGGGCCTATACGAAGACCTGGACCCACACAGACAATTTTCTGTCACAGACTGTAGTATTCATTACGAACTTCAAATACCAATTTTGAAACAATTCCGGTGAATAATGTCGCTAAAATCATCAAAATACCGAATATAGGGAGGTACAGTTATATGGGGCTATACGAAGACGTGGACCTGCACAAACAATTTTCTGTCTTAGGGTGTAGTATCCATTTTGAGCTTCAAGTACCAAATTTGAAACAATTCCCGTGAATAATGTCGTTAAAATCACCAAAATACCGAATATCAGGAGGTACCGTTATATGGGGGCTATACGAAGACATGGACTTGCACAGACAATTTTCTATCTTAGACTGTAGTATTCATTACGAACTTCAAATACCAATTTTCAAACAATTCCGGTGAATAATGTCGTTAAAATCATCAAAATACCGAATATCGGGAGGTACCGTTATATGGGGGCTATACGAAGACCTGGACCCGCACAGACAATTTTCTGTCTTAGGGTGTAGTATCCATTTTGAACTTCAAATACCAAATTTGAAACAATGCCGGTGAAAAATGTCCCTTAAATCATCAAAATACCGAATATAGGGAGGTACCGTTATATGGGGGCTATATGAAAACGTGGACCTACATGGCCCATTTACGAACTTAACCTGCCTACTGGAAAAATAAACATGTGTGCAAAATTTTAGCCATCTATCTCAATCATTCGAAAGATAGCGTGATTACAACAGACAGACGGACAGACAGACAGACAGACAGACAGACGGACATCGCTAAATCGACTTAGAATTTTACGCTGATCAAGAATATGTATACTTTGTTGGGTCTGACATGAGTATTTCGAGGAGTTACAAACGGTATGACAAAATTAATATACCCTCCATAGTATGGTGGGGGGTATAAAAATCGTATAAAATCGTCAAAATATCGAATATATCGAGACCTGGATAGATAATTTTCTGTCATAGACTGTAGTTCGCTATACGAACTCTTAATACGAAATTTGAAACAATCCCGGTGTATAATGTCGCTGAAATCACAAAAATACCGAACATTAGGAGGTACTGATATATGAAGACCTAAATTGGAGATATATAAATGGAGATGGATATATATATATATATATATATATATATATATATATATATATATATATATATATATATATATATATATATATATATATATATATATACTATATATATATATATATATATATATATATATATATATATATATATATATATAAAGATGTCAGTAATGATGTTCATATATTTTAAAAATGCGATTTTTTCAATTGGAATTATCGTCCGATCCTCAGGAAATTTTTCATAAGAGTAGGGTTAGGCCTATTGGGTAGGGTTAAAAGGATTAAACCTACTGTTTTCAAAGATGTCCGCAATATATTTAGGAGTTTAAATGGACCACCAACTAAAAATGTTCCTGAATTTGCAGCCTTTATAAAGGTCACAAATAGATACCAAAGGGCACGAAATCTCGCATCAAGTAAGAGTTTAGGATAGTGGGCAAAATGAACCATTACTTTTGTGGGAAAAAAATACTTCCAATCAACCGAAACACCGAACATAACTTACAGCCGAAATACATGCACAAACTTCTGGTTTTTTTATGCTGATTTCGTTGACGAATACAGCCAAATTTCGTAGACAAGCAAATCATATGGATAAGCCTGTATTTGGAGATACAGAGAGGCCTCGTGCATTTGGACATTATCGCAAAATTTTTAGGGTTCAAATGAATCAAAACAGATAAATTTTTCTGGTCAGACAATTGAAACCATTCGACACGAAATTTTGCATCAGAAGAGAGTTAAGGAGAGCGAAGCTAAGTCTAGCATTTTGGATAACCATTGGATTATATTTAGCTGTAAAATGGACCACAACAACAGTGCAGTGCTCTATGATGATCATTTCAAAAGCTAAATCTTCCAAAATGGGGGCTTCTAACGTATTGCAGTGCTATAGGGTATCACATGGTCGGTACCGCACGACTATGGCCTTTGCTTACTTGTTTTGTGTTGCACACGGTATTTCTTAGATTCTCATCTGCAAATGATCTATCAGAGCAAATTATACAAAAATTGTGTCAGAAAATGTATCATCTATTTAGAAATTGTTTTCGGCTGGAAAAAAATTATAATTATAATTTTCCCCAGGAACTTGTTTATTAAAATTATAAAATATATCTGAAAAAAAATTCTTGCCACAGAGTTTAAATGTCAACTCTTAAACTGCAAATATATTTGAATCCTTTTTGGCATCCTATAAATGTATACTTGACTGGTGTATTTAGAAAAAGCGTAGAACTGTGAACATTAGCAGATTTAAAAAAGGAATAAAATTATTATTTCACTTACCTTCTACAAAATTTACATTTCAAGTCAATTTATTAACGGAATTGTATTTACAAAACTACTTTCAAGCAGGTGAAAGGCGAAGTAGAAGAAGAAGGAGAAAGGTGAGTGAATGTGTGAAGAAGTGGAAGAAAGCGAAATTCGTAAAATGGTTTCTAAAAATTTACTCATTTCAAAAAAGGTTGATTCAAAATTGTTGGGTGTACTGGTGGGTGGGTGGTTGTTGATATGCTAATATTAAGTGATTGCAAAAAATGGAACAAAATTGGATCATTATCATAACAGTACCAGTAGTAGGAGTATAATCTTTAAATCTGCCATATCCAAGATTTTGGTTTTCATTTTTTTATTATATATATGTTGGAGGATAAATGTGTATGTGTGTGGGTGTTTTTTTTTTTTGGTTTGTTTCATATATATTTGTTGTTGGTTGAGAGCACACATGGAACACAAACACGCACATAAACATATATTTAAGAAAAACAAACGGATTTAGAGAATAAAAGAAATCATTGATGTTAAAAAAATGTTCGTTTCTAGGATGTATATATGTATGTATGCAGGTATGCATTGTATAAATTGTTAGGTATTTTATTAGAATTTGTTAAAAAGAGAGAACGAAACAATTCATATTCAAACAATTTCAAACATAAAACAGGGAATATTAGCAAATCTTTTTTCTTTTTTTTAAAAATGGGAAATGTGTTTTTTTTTTTAATTTCTATCAAAATTTCATTTGCAATAACAACTATGACACTCCGTTTTATGTTCTTTGTCCTTCGAAACGAAAACAACATGACAAAACAAAATCAATTGAAAAAAAAATATATATATATTTAATCATTCGATGTAAAAAGTTGTATCTTAATCAACATATAAATATAACACGGTGCTACAGATTTTCGAAATAATTATATATATATTTTTTGGAAAAGTTTATATATGAAAAAGTTTGAAACATTTCATTCATTGTATAAACCATGGTACAATAAAAAGGTAAGGTACAGCTACCAGCTGATTACAATTTTTTTCTAAATGTGCCCGACTTCTGCCAATTTTAAGTATGTATTTATTGTTTTGAAAAATAACAAGTAAAAAAGCTGTAAGTTCGGCCGGGGCGAACTTTCAATACCCTCCACCATTTGGTACAAATTTGGCAATTTCCAAAAAATAAAACCCGTTAAAAATTCTGTTAAAATCTTAAAAATACCGAATGCTTATACGACGACTTGGGCCTGCATAGGTAACTTTTGTCATAAATTATTACAATATTTAAATGCGAAACTTGAAGAAAAATCTGTTTATAATGTAGCTAAAATCGTCAAAATACCGAATATGGGGGGGGGGGGTACCGTTATATGGGGGCTATACGAAGACGTGGACCTGCACAGACAATCTTCTGGCATGGGCTGAAGTATCCATTACGAACTTCACATGCGAAATTTGAAACAATCCCTGTAAATAATGTCGCTAAAATCATTAAAATACCGAATATCGGGGTTACCGTTATATGGGGGCTATATGAAGACGTGGACCTACATGGCTCATTTTTTGACTTAGGATGTAGTATCCATTACGAACTTCAAATACCAAATTTGAAACGATTCCGGTAAACAATGTCGATAAAATCATCAAAATACCGAATATCGGGGGGTACCGTTATATGGGGGCTATATGATTCATGGCCCATTTACGAACTTAACCTGCCTACTGGGAAAATATACATGTGTGCAAAATTTTAGCCTTCTATCTCAATTTGTTCGAAAGATAGCGTGATTACAACAGACAGACAGACAGACGGACATGGCTAAATCGTCTTAGAACTTTACGCTGATCAAGAATATATATACTTTGTTGGGTCTGACATGAATATTTCGAGGAGTTACAAACGGAATGACAAAATTAATATACCCTCCATAGTATGGTGGAGGGTATAAAAACAAAATATTTTCAAAATCAATTATTGGAAGAAGAAGGAAGCGGGAATAGCCTCAGGGCTGTATTTCTATAGTTTGCAGTAGTCTGTATTTGTTTGGCCCAAGGACGCACTCCATTGAAATTCGTGATAATCGGTGCACCAAATTGCCAATATAAGTCCTAATGACCTAAATTTTGATACATCCCACCGAATTCAGTCTAGAAGCAAATGCATCAAATCTGGAGAAAATCGGCTCAGATATAGCTATAGCTACCATATAAATTTTATCCGATTTAGGATTTAAAGTCCATCACACGTGTAATATGCATTCCACAACAATGATCTTTGGTACCAGATATCAGATATAGCTCTGAAATAAATGTATCGAATTTTGTCAAGATCGGTTCAGATTTGGATATAGCTCCCATATATATCTTAAACCGATTTCGGGTTAATTGTGCACTAAATTGCCAATATCAGTCCAAACGACCTGAATTTTGGCACATCTGATCGAATTCGGTCTAGAAGCAAATATATTAAATGGGGTAAAAATCGGTTCAGATATAGATATACCTTTCACATGTATGTTTCATCCCTCGCATTCGTAACATACATTCAACAAAAATTATATTTGGTACCAGATATCTTAAAAGCTCGGAAATAACTTTGCCCAATTTTATCAACATCGGCTAAGATTTGCATATTTCTCCCATATATATCATTAATCCGATTTAAGATTTAATGTGCAAAAAATAGCTAATACCAACACAATATATTTATACATTTTTATTAATATAGTCCTTCTCGAATTTTATCATGCACTCTAAAGCAAAAGTATAAAAGCTTAAAATATCTCCGTCAAATTTAGTGAAAATTGATTCAGAATTTGATATGGTTCCCCTCATATTAGTTCCCTCTGAAACCAAACTATAACTGCTCTAAAGCCAAATCGATAGGTTGTATGATCTACTTCAAATAAATTATTTTGTTACGGGAGCTGTACTAAATATGCATAGTGGTGTAGGGTATCATATAGTCGGCTCGCCCGACTTTTGACTTTTCCTTCCTGGTTTATATTATTCAAGTTATTTCTTTTTTTTTTGGAAAGAATAATAGGAAACTGTTTACCTTTTACATCATAACGTCATCAAAAAATAAAGTTTGCCGAGACGGATATTTATAAAATCATTGCACAATGAATCCATTTTCTGCTCAAAACCATTTCAACGTCTCCATATGTAAACCCTAGAAACCAATTGTAACCCGGATATGAAGCTTTAGCTTTATACATTTACTGAATACTAAATTTAGTAACATTTGATAATTTTCGTATCGCAGTATAAAATTTTACGTTTTTAATTAAAACATTCGTTGCCCAGCAGTTTGTAAACAAACAAAATGATCGTGTTTACTTGCCAAAGAGGTAAGCTGAAATTGTGCACCTTCGGTTGGCCACCAGAACTCAAGCGTCGGCCATGGTGATGGTGTGGGCCGCCATAACAGCCGATGGTCGCTCTCCGCTCGTATTAATCGACCGTGGCATCAGAATAAATGTCGAATATTATCGCGAAAATATTCTGGAGGGTGTATTAAAGTCTGGGGCGCGCAAATATTTTTGCCACAGACCTTGACCATTCCAACAGGACGCAGCACCATCATACTCAGCACGCGCCACCCAAGAATGGTTAAAAAATTAGGTTCCTCGCTTCATTTCCAGCGCAAAATGGCCACACAAAATTTCCGGATACCAATCCGTTGGACTATTGTGTCTGGAGTATTTTGGAAAGCAAGGTTGGCACTAAAAAACCAAAGTGTCGATCACCTCAAGCAAGCGCTTCGCCGGGATTGGGCCAAAATTCTGCAGAACAACATTCGGGCAGCGTGTGACGGTTTGAAGGCCATAATTCGTGCCAATCTTGAACAATTCGAAGAAATCTAAACTTATTCTAAAATATGATGCTATTTCCATTTGTTTTTGCTTTCATTCAATAAAATTTAATTATGGCGTTTGACTTTGTTGCAGTTTTTTATCTTGCCCTGTATAGTACTATTTAATACTTTTCGTGCACATGTAGTACACATTTCCACAACCACCACTTTATCAGTAAACTACTATCAACAGGGATCCCAATACAAAATTTCAAAATTCCTGCTTCATCTGTTCACCTCATTTAGTACAGTTCGCATATTTAGTACACATTTCCATAAGCACCTTCATACATCTGGCTTACTTTCCAACCTTGATTCTTCAAATTTTTAGCTCTATCATTTTACATAATAGCAAATAGTACAATTAGAGATGTTAGGTATCATTTTAGAACTGCTTGTAAAATTAAATTTAAACTCTTTGGTACCTCTACCCTTTGGTACATCTATCCTCCTCTTCCGAAATTTCAGTATTCTAGCTTTCTTTTCACAGTTAGTCAGTTAGTTAGTTATTTCGTAGCATCAAGGAAATGGCTTCTTTCGTTCATGATATTGAATCATTAATTAAATTATATTATCATGTTGCGTAAGTTTTTAATTAAATCATTTTTTTTTTAAATATATAAAAATAAAATTTCCTTTGTATCATTTTTTTTATTTTAGTGTATATTTTATTACTTATTGTTATTTATTTCTTTTGTAGCACCGTGTTATATATTTAAAAACAAATACTGTGACAATTAAAAAAAAAAATAAAATATTAAAACTCAAAACACAATCCTTTTTGCGAGTCCATTAAAAAATAGTCAATAATATAATTTAAATTATAAAACTGAATATTATAAAATATAACCTGCATATAAAAATATTATCCTATCCATAGAAAATAGTTTTGAATTAAATTTTTTTAATTCCTTTCTTTTCACAAAAAACAAAAACAGATTCTTATTTTGGAAACTCACCTCGCGTTGTGACCCAATAAGATGATATTTCTGTAAATATATGGAAATGTCGAAATACGATTTTGTTTATAAAGAAGGAGTAGAATAGAAAAGTTTTAGTGTGGGTTATGATTGTTATTCAGTTAAAGGATTTCTTTTTACAGAATTTTGTTTCTTTAAGTGGTTTTTTTCATTAGAGAAGTATTTGTTAAGCATGTTTTTTTTTGTTAAGTTTTTATTTAAACGAATACAAATTGCAAATTCTTTAGAGTGAAAAATTTCAAATGTCATGCAAACTTATATATTTAAAAGAACCAAAAAAAAAAAAAAACAACTAAATAAATAATTTTATTCAGAAAAAGAGGTTGATTGCTCTACATTGCATCGTTTAGAACTTATTTTCTATCATTTAGATATGCATATTAAACAAAATGGAACATCAGCTCCTCAGGCCAGTTCCTTAAAAAATATTTATGTCACCAATCTTCAGTAAATTAAAGTTGAACTTCATAAGAACCTAGTGAAACCGGCGGTGGGTGTAAAAATTGCCACAAAAAAGTTATTTAATTGCGAGACGGAATTAAAGTGACATCCCTAAATTATTAAATCCCCAGCCATATGACTACGGCCAAGACGTGCCTAGTCGAAATAACGCTTTTAGACCCTAGGTTTCTTTGGATCAAATCCGATTCAGGACATTTGGGGTCAATCTAGCGATGTCCGTCCGTCCGTCTGGCTGGCTGGTGCGCACGATAACTCTAGAAGGGAGTATCCGATTTGGTCCAAACTTGGTAAATCGTAATATTTTTGTCAAACTTAGATCGAGTTCGGAGATGGACAATATCGGTTCACTCCTTCTGGTACCTCCCCCACAAAAAATATATATTTTTTTTCTGCACAGAAAGAGAAACCATGATTCGATTTTGCTCCAACTTTGCAAATCCTAACATTTGCGACAGTGCTAGGTCAGGTCCAGAATTGGACAAAATCGGTCTACTCCATCAAGTACCCCACCACAAGGGGTTAAAATTTTGAATAATTAAAACTCTTATAAAATGTGATTCAAGAGTCCGATTGTCTTTAAATTTCACACACACCAATAATTTTATTAACGCAAGGTCTGGAGTTAAGGTGGAATACATCGGTTCACACCTCCCCCACAAAAAGTCGATATTTTGAATATCCATTAAGCTCATAAAGCGCGAAATTAACATTCGATTCCATTAGGATCTGTTATAAAAACGGTGGATATTGGACCATTTCTTTTGTTACCTGCCCTATATAGGGTTCACGATTTTTAAAAACAGAATGCTCAAAGAAATCGAAATAAGCATCCAACTCTTTTCAAATTTCACACATACAAACATTTTTGCTAATACAAGATATGTTGTGAAGATGATATATATCTGCGAACCCCTTTAGGTACCACACTCACCAAGGGTCACAATTTTCAATACTAGTCAGCGATATTTTACAACTTGCTATATCTAAATATTTCTCTTAATCAGAACCCTGAGGTGAATATGGAATTTATAATTGTAATTTTACGCATACCAATATTTTTATATGTATTAGTCGACTAACTGGTACCTCACGCATATTTTTCTAAAAATTATCACATGTGTCATGTAAAGTGAAGGAAGTTACCAACCTGTTACCAAGTTACCCCATATTTATATCGTATTTATTTAGGTCCGATACGAAATAGACAATATTGGTCCATACCCTCAGAACCCACTCCAAGAGGGTCAATGGTTCGAATAATCATAACAGAAGTCTAAATATATTTAAATAATCGAACAATGGCTGAGGGTATTAATCTGTCGGCAGAACCGAGTGATTCTGTCTTTATATCAAACATGTATAATTTCTGGAGAATTTTGACCGTTGGTACCAAAACGAGACTAGATCTAGGAATATGTGAAGGGTGAAGAGTTCAGGATAATTCCTTTTTGCACCCTCCACCATACATAGTATATTAAGTTCGTCATTCCGGTTGTAATCATCGAAAGAATAATTTTAGACATAACAAAGTGTGAATATTCTTGATCAGCGTAAAATTCTAAGAGGATTTATCTCTGTCCGTCCGTTTGTTGTAATCAGCCTAGAGTCAAATGAAAATTGTATAGCCCCGATATAACGGTACCTCCCTATATTCTGTATTTTGATGATTTTACCTACATTTTTCACGGGATTTGTTTTTCAGGTTCAGGTTTGTCTATGCAGGTCCACGCCTTCGTATACACCCCAATATAACGGCTTTATTCGGTATTTTTAAGATTTTAAAAGAATTTGTAACGAATTAATTTTTTTTTTAAATTTCCAAAATTGTTCCTGGAGGGTATTCAAAGTTCGGCCCGCCTGAACTTACTGTATTTTATACTCTCAGCCATATGGCTACAGAGGGTATATATCATTTGATACGACCAAAACGTGCCTCATCGAAATAACGGTTTTAGACCCTAAGTCTCTTTGGGCCAATCCCGTTTCAGGACATTTGAAATCGATCTAGCGATGTCCCTCCGTCCGTCAGTCTGTCTGTCTGTCTGGCTGGTGCGCACGATAACTCTCGAAGGGAGTATCCTATTTGGTCCAAACTTGTTACATCGTAATATTTTTGTAAAACTTAGATCGAGTTCGGAGATGGCTAATATCGATCCACTCCGTCTGGTGCCTCCCCCAAAAAATGTCAAAATTTTCAAAGAAAATAATTTACTGCACATAAAGGGAAAGGATAATTCGATTTTGCTCCAACTTTGCATATAATAATATTGTGCTAGGTCAGGTGCGAAAATGGTGTGGAAATGGAATATATCGGTCCACTCCTTCTGGTACCTCCCCACAAAGGGTCAACATTTTGAATGTTCATGGAGCTCATGAAACACGAAATTAATATCCGATTCCATCCAGATTTGGCATATCGAAATATTTCTATCAACATAAGATTTGTTCTAAAGATACTAGAGTTCGGACCACTCCTTCTGGTACCTCCCTCACAAAAGTGTTAAAAATTTTGAATAACCAAAACTATCATAAAATCCGAAATAAATATCCGGTTCTCTTCAAATTACACACATCACAACATTTTATATTAGCCCAACGTCTGGGGTGAAGATGGGATATATCGGTCTACTCCTTCTGGGACCTCCTCAACATTTTAAGTAATTTATGATTTCACATAAAATTGGATATAAATGTTCGATTTCCTTCAAGTCGACTTCCGCATACCAATGTTTTTTACTGTATTAGATGAAGTATGAAAACGATGCTTCGGTCCGCTGTACACATTTCCGCAGTTTCCAAAAATATAAAGTATGGGAAGTAGTCCTAACCTGTCATGTTGTAATATTTATATCAGACTTAGATCAGATGCGAATTGGTCAATATTGGCCAACTGCTTCGGAACCTCCCCCATAAAGAGTTAACTATTTGAATAATCAGCAGTCAAGACTGGGGGTATACATCGGCAAATCCAACTGATACTATTTTACTAGTTACCTCTTAACAATGATATCTTGTTGAACTCCTATCTCGCTTATCACATATAAAATTGTTGTTATTTTTCTTACATTTTAATATAAAATCCTAATAAAACTTAATAGCTGTACACAATTTAGTTGTAGAGTAATTAAATAATTATTTAATGTATCCTTAATTTTTTTTCTCTAAAATAAAGTTAAATCAAAATAATGTTTTTTAACCTCTTATATTTTTGTACAAATTTATATTAGGAAAAATATTAAAATAAACAATTTAATAACACATAAGAAATCTGTCGATAAGATTGTTTGAAAAAAAATTAAATAAACTTTATTATTTAATATGATTAATGGACTATTTTATAGTAACAACATGCTTATTTTGTCGGTGAATCACTTGAAGCATAATGTGCTCAAAAATCATAAAAAAATATATGTTTATGGAAACATTAACGTCGATAAAATAAATAAACTTTCAAATACGACTTACATATTTGGTAATATATAAAATACAATAATTTATAAAAAGAAATAATTAATTGGTCATAGTTTCCGTAAAAATGCAATAACTATTGTTTTTTTTTTCGAGGGGAAACTAATTTTTTTTAACAGCCGCCATCAAAATTTTGTGAGTTTTGTGTGGGTGTGAGTGAGGATAGAGATAGGAGTTCAGCAAAATATACATCTATCGATCTAGAAACTCAGAAGAGTTTGTTTAGTTTAGTTTAGTTTTTGTTTTTTTTTTGAATTATTACTATGCAATTAACCATTTAAACAACAACAACAGCAACACCAAAAACTAGAGGAATATCAATCTATCAACGTTTAATTAAACAAATGTGACATTTTCTTTCATTGATTTACACAACATCGATTACAACAGCCAAGTTAATATCCAATTTATAAATTTGAAATCCATCAATAACAATTTTATTTTTTTTTTTTTTGGTTTTAGAAACATCGCTGGGAATTTGGGTTATTAACAGCAGCACAGCATTTAAAATTTAAAGAGCGGGAACAAGAGAGAGAGAAAGAGAGTTTGTTTCCTTTTTCTTGAAACGCTAGAATTTACAAATTGTATGTTAATTAACGAGGAAAGGGAAGTTTATGAAACTCTTACAACAGTTTTCGAAAAAAAAAATACAATCAGAAAATTGAAGAAGTCAACGAACTCTGTTGGTAGAAAGATAGAAAGTTTTTGAAGGCAGAGAAAGTACAATGTGAAATTAACTCAAGTGAAACATAAAATTTAGATTATCGAAATTAAAAACTCAGTTGTTGTTCAGTAAAAAATTTAGTTTTTCGCTTCTTTGGTTGCTATAGTGTGTAAATCCATAAAAATCGAATTTGACCACTTGTTTATGTATATCCTTCTGTGGTGGATATTTCAAAAAATTTAACTCATTGATTCCACTTTACATTGGATCTAATGTTAGTACGAATATTGTAATGTGAATGTTTAAAGAGAACTAGGCAATATTTTCGTATTTTATAAAAATTATGTTGTTATGTTCACACCAATGGTATAATGCAGTTTTAAGTGGATATGGGAAGTTCAATGAACATTGGAAACTGAAATCACATTTTTTCAACAGTTATTATTGTTCAAATTTTTTATAGTGAGTATAAGTATGAGAAACAGTGGACCGATAATTTCCGTGACAGCTCCTGACCTAAGTTGTATATAAATATTACCCCGGAACATGTTTGGACAATTTCGGGAACTCCATTTATTTTATATGCAATATTTTCTGTCGGAAGGTTTTCTACCCTTAAAGAAACCATAATGCAAAATTTCAAACCTAATCGTTTGGCAAATATGACTCAAATTCTTGAAATAAAAAATCTCTATATCAGGCCTTTATATGAAAACGTGAACCTAAGTTTATAACACGCTGCGAAAATTATTTTGATAATTTTAGGAAAAACTTAGCAGATTATGAAAAGACATTTATACCGGCGTTTTGAAAGTTTACATCGCAAAGTAACCAAAATAGAATCCCCCTCTACATTTCCCCAAACCCTTTTTCCACATTTTGTTTTAAATTTTCGGATTTAGATTCCTTGGAATCATTGTATTTTAGGTATACAGTGTCTTCGGCAATATTATTTCAACCTTCAAGCGAGTTACCAGAAGGAAATTGTTGGTCCTCTTTCGAAAAAATTTAAAACGAGACAATACACATTCCAAGGAAAAAATTAGTCGAGACGTTAAATTTAAAAGACTCATAACTACGTTAAAATAAAAAGTATCAGTCGATTTTGCTCTTAGCCAATGTTCGATTATTTAAATATATTTTGACATCTGTTATAAGTATTCAAATTTTTTACCCTCTATCCAATATTGTCGGACCTAAACAAATATAATATAAATATTGCGACGTTCCACGCTTGGACTATATTAACTACTTCCTTCAATTTATATGAGATATGTGCGAATTTTGGGAAAATGTAAAAAAACATGCGTGAGGTAACAGACATAGCGGACCGAAGTATTACATTTTCATACTTCATCTAATACAGATAAAAATATTGGTATGCGCAAAATTTGAAGGAAATCGAACTTTTATGCGAAATCATAAATTTCCATAAATTACATATTCATAACAGATTTCTAGCTAAGAAATATATTTAGATATAGAAAGTTGTAAAGAATCGTTGAATTGTTTCGCAAGTTATGACAGATAAAAGTATTGCAAATTGTAATTCTTTGTGGGTTAGGTACAAGAAGAGGTTTCGCAGATATATATCATCTTCACAACAGATCTTGTGTGAAACACAAAACTGTTTGTGTTTTTTGATATTAGAAAAGAGTTGGATGCTTATTACGCTTTCTTTGAGCGTCACGTTTTTCAAAAATCTTGAATCCTATGCGGGGGAGGTACCATAAGAAATGGTCCGATCATCATCATCTTTATAACAGATCTTGTATTGATGGAAATATTGAGATGTACCACGTCTGAATGGAATCGGATTTAAATTTCACGTTTTATGAACTTCATGGATACTCAAAATTTTAACCCTTTGTGGAGGAGGTGCCAGAAGGAGTGGACCGATATATCCCAATTTCACACCAGACCTTGGCTTAACTAAAATATTGTGATGTGTATAATTTGAAGAGTACCGGATGCATATTTCGGATTTTATGATCATTTTGTTTGTTCAAAACTTTGACCCTTTGTGGGGGAGGTACCAGAAGGAATGGTCCGATCTATAACATCTTTATAACAAATCCTGTGTTGAAAGAATTATTCAGATATGTTTTATGAGTTTCATGAATATTCAAAATGTTGACCCTTTGTGGGGGAGGTACCAGAAGGAGTGGACCGATATATTCTATCTTCACACCAGACCTTGAGTTAATAAAAATACTGGAATGTGTGAAATTTGAAGATAATTGGACTCTTACATCACATTTTATAAGAGTTGTTATTATTCAAAATTTTGACCCTTTGTGGGGCAGGTACTTGATGGAGTGGGTTGATATTTGAAAAGTTGGAGCAAATTATCGTTTCTCTTTCTATGCATAAAATATGTTTTTTGAAAATGTCGACCTTTTGCGGGAGTGTGTGGACCAGAAGGAGTGGACCGATATTGTCCATCTCCGCCCTAGATCTAAGTTTGACAAAAATCTTTCGATGTACCAAGTTTGATCCAAATCGGATACTCCCTTCGAGAGTTATCGTGTGCACCAACCGACAAACAGACGGACGGACATCGCTAGACCAAATCCAAATGTCCTGAAACAGATTTGGTTTAAAGAGACCTATGGTCTAAAACCGTTATCTAGGTACGTTTTGACAGTATCAAACGATATATACCCTCTTTAGCTATATGGGTGAGGGTATAACAACGTTATTTAAACTGGATGGTAACAAGTTATAAATTATGTGTCAAAGTCTACTATAGGTCCCAGAAAATGTCAAAAGTCTAAACCTTACTTAAACCTCAGGAATTCATAAATATGAAGGACACAATTTAGGGATAAAGCCATATGTTAAGACAGTTTATGCAAAATCCTCCTACAGAGCATAATTTTAGGGAAATTACGTCAGTCGGTTTAGCCGACAGATGTACAGGGTGAGATGAAAAAACTGCTCCAACTTCAGACTACTGTCATTTCTAAGCCACTCGTCCGACAGCTGTTACAACACTCCAGCATTTAAATGTGAATAAATCTTTTGTGTCTCGTACTGGTAGCGTAGCCCGACGTCAAGGAAGTGGACGAAAGAAAAGAGCAAAATCAGCAGAAATGGTTCAAAAAGTAAAGAAGCGACTTGATCGAAACCCGCGTCGCAGTGGCCGCAATATCGCAAAATATTCCATTCGGCAAATAATGAAAAATGAGCTCAGAGTAAAGCCATTGAAATTCCAAAAAGTGCAAGATCTTAAAACGCAACTGAAGGAAAATAGACTCAAAATAAGTAAAGAGTTGCTTCGCTTGGCCGAAAGTGGTGAACTGCCGAATTTGGTTTTCTCCGATGAGAAAACATTCGTTGCCAGCAGTTTGTAAACAAACAAAATGATCGTGTTTACTTGCCGTAAAGGTCAGCTGAAAATGTGCACCTTCGGTTGGCCACCAGAACTCAAGCGCCGATCATGGTGATGGTGTGGGCCCTCATAACAGCCGATGGTCGCTCCCCGCTCGTATTAATCGACCTTGGCATCAAAATAAATGCAGAATATTAGAAAAATATTTTATTCTAAAATATTCTGGCCACAGACCTTGGACATTCAAACAGGACTTAGCACGCGCCACCCAAGAACGGTTACAAAATGACGTTTCTAGCTTCATTTCCAGCGCACAATGACCACCAAAATCTACGGATACCAATCCGTTGGACTATTGTGTCTGGAGTATTTTGGAAATCAAGGTTGGCACTAAAAAATATCACCTTAAGCAAGCGCTTCGCCGGGAATGGGCCAAAATACCGCAGAGCAGCATTCGGGTAGCGTGTGACGATTTCATTTGCCGTTTGAAGGTAATAATTCGTGGCAAAGGTGACCAATTCGAACAAATCTAAACTTATCCTAAAATTTGATGCTGTTTTCGGGTTTTTATACCATACACCACAAGGTGGTCAGGTGGTGATCTGCATAGAATCACTTACTGAGTTGATTTATGCATGTCAGTCCGTCTGTCCGTCAGTCCGTCCGTCCGTCTGTCCATGTATTTTTGTGAACAAAATGCAGGTCGCATTTATTATCCGATTGAGATGAAATTTTCCAAACAACATTTGTTTGGCCCAAGGACGAACCCTATTGAAATTGGAGATAATCGGTAAAAATTTAGATATAGCTCCCATATATATCTTCGTCCGATTTGCTTTTTATTGTGCACCAAACGTGTAATATCAGCCCGAATAGTATGGAATTTTGCACATGCAACCAAATTAGGCCTAAAAATAAGCATGCCAAATTTGATGGAAATCGGTTCAGATATGGCTATAGCTCCCATATATATTGTTCATCCGATTTGTTATTTTTGTCCTTCGCAGCCGTAATATACACTCTGTAACAACAATATTTGGGCAAATATATCAAATGCAGCTCAGAAATACCTTTGCTAAATTTTATCGAGATCGGTTCAGATTTGGATATATTCGTCCGATTTGCCTTTTATTGTGCACCAAACGTTTAATATTTGCCCAAATGGGATGGAATTTGGCACATACGACCGAATTTAGTCTAGAAGGTAGTATGCAAAATTTGGTGAAGATCGGTTCAGATTTAGCTATAGCTCCCATATATATTGTTCATCCGATTTGTTGTATTTGTTACCCACAGCCGTAATATGCACTCCGTAACAACGATATTCAGGGAAATATATCAAATACAGCTCAGAAATATCTTTGCCAAATTTTATCGAGATCGGTTCAGATTTGGATATAGTTCCCATACATATTTATATCCGATTTCAAATTAATTTCGCACCAAATGGGCAATACAAGTCCGAATTTAAAAGATACAAATGTTTCGGCATATTTAGTTCTTTGAATTTTAAATTATAATTATAATCATATGATTGAATTCTCCCATAAAAACTTTTAATTATTAAGTGGAGCTCAACTAAATTAGCAAAGTGGTGTAGGGTATCATAAAATCGGCCCCGCCCACACTTTACTGGTTTTGCTTTTATTCAGTAAAATTAAAAGAAAAAATTAATGTTTTTCCTTTTTATTCGACCTTTTTATATTTAAATGAAACAAGTGTTTTTTCGAGCTTGAGGTCCTCAAGAAAATTTAAAAATCATGGGGTTTGACTTTGTTGCAGTTTTTTTATCTCACCATGTATATTTACAAGACACTATATACCTAAAACGTAAAAATAAGCATTTTCCGCCCTATTTTGGTTACAACCCGGTGCAGACTTTCAAAAGGCCGTTACATATGTATCATATTAAATGTAATTCTGAAAAATAAATGTTGCACAGCATGCATTCCATGCATCAGGATCCAGTCACACTTTGAAAACAAGAGGTTCTGTGCTTTTGCAGTTTGGGTTTTCAGGGAACGTGAAATATCTTTTACAAAAAATACCCTTACAGAAATATGCTCTAAAATTTTTTTTTCAGGTCTTCAGAAAGTAGAAAACCTTAATACTACATTGAGCCCATGTATTGAAAATGTATACATCGGTCCTTTATGAATATACAAATATACTCCGAAAAAGGTAAGTCTACACTTTATTTTGAATTCTATAAAGATACTATGTTTTAAATGCTATGATTATTTAACTCTTTAACAATACTTTTCATATTTCTTTCAAATCTTAAAACATTCAGTCAATATCTTCAACGTAAGAACGTTATCTTATGTCGATTTTTAAGAATTTACACACAACCAAACACATCTACATATATATTCGTGTGAAGTAAGCAGCAGCTGCAACAATATTCCATTAAGGATTTGCAAAAATTACAACACGTTTAACGGTTATATGAAAACGAAAGAGCATTTTCATATATTTTTTCAGGTATTGCAATGTGTCGGTGTGAACACATTTATGTTTTTTACGTTACTAAATTTGTTGTTTTGCCTAAAATATTAAATATGCATGTATGTATGTATGTATCTTTGAAGGGGACTCCTACCGAATGGGTGTAGTGAATTTCGGCTAACTCACAACAACATTGATAACGCAGTATAGCACGACCACTTTTTCTGAAAGGTATTTTTGAAAATAAAACAAAAAAAGAAAAATTATTTTTGTTGGTTTTTTTGTTTTTTTGATTCAAAAAATTCCAAATAATTTCATTCAATTGGATTGAATTGAAATAAAAGTAATCTATATGTATAGAAAAATCACAGAAAAAAGAAACAAAATTTTATATATGTATATGTAATATGTTACTTTTAAAAATACAAATTTCGAGAGAAAAATACAAAAAATTTAATTAAAGAATACTTTATTTAGCATAATTTATTTACTTTTAGCAATTTTTTGTTTACTTAATGATTAAAAAATTATAATGAAATATCAAGGGAAGTGTTAATAATCAAAATGTTACAAGTGATAATTACACACACACACAGTGACAGAGTTACACACATACAAACATGAACTCACCTTAATAGACGTGTTATATAGTCCGGCCAATTCTCAGGAAACATTACCAAAAAGAAACCCACCGCAATCAAAATGACACCGGCCAATTTCATGCCAGCAAATGTAGCACCGTACAGGACAACATCCAAAGCTGAAAGACAACAAGAAGAACAAGAACCAACCACACCAACAATGGCAACAATAAATTGATAGCAAATTAATTCAATAATCAACACTTTGTCTCTCATTCCTGTTTTTTTTTTGTTGTTCTCCAAAGGATAGAAATATCGCTTCGCCTCCCAAGAGACGATAAATCGAATAAATGATTGCAATTACAAGAAGCAGATGAAGAAGAACAACAGCAACAACAAAAAAGCGTTCTAATTACCTCCGGACACAGGAACAGCAGTAATTAAACCTAATGTAACGAACATATTGTAGGTAACAGCCGAGCTAAATTGCATTAGAATGTGAAACACTGCAGGAGAAGAAGAAGAAGAAAAAGAAAAGTGTGGGGGAGAGAATACAGAAAAAAGGTTAATTATTATTTAAGTATTTTTAAATAGACAGGAGTAAATTGAAATGATATCTTGGATATATCTTTCTTATTTGTTTATTTTTATCAGTCCGTGTGTAACTCCTCGATATAATTAATTGGCACACCATTAAACCTTTTTTTCCATATGTATTCATATATGTAATACAAGTTAACTTCCGATGGAAATGGTTATTATTATTATAAATGGTTACACAAAGTCGGTCGTTTCGTTTGTAACTCGTGGAACTTATCATTTACTCTTCATCAGCGTAAAAAAAAGATGATTTACACATGTCTTTCTAACGCTTAAAGCTTAAAACACTTAAATATCTAAAGTTTACATCGTATATACTATATTCCGCAATATTTCTGATAACAATACAGGGTGAAATAAAAAAAACTGCAACAAAGACAAACGACATAATTTTTACATTTTTATACCCTCCACCTTGGAAAGGAGGGTATATTAACTTTGTCATTCCGTTTGTAACATCCTTAATTATTCGTCGTAGACCCCATAAAGTATATATATTCATAATCAGCATACAATTCTAAGTCGATTTAGCGATGTCCGTCTGGTATTGAAAATGAGATGATTGGTATTGAAAATGAGATATATCGGTCCACGTTCTGATATAATCCCCATATAACGATACCACCCGATATTCGGTATTTTGATGATTTATGCCACATTTTTTCACGGTTTTGTCTGAAAATTGGTATTTGTAGGTCATAACGGGTCCCTGTACGTGTGGCAAAACAATGCATGTATAGGTCCACGTTTTGATATAGCCCCCATATAAAGGTACCTCTCGATATTCGATATTTTTATTATTTTTGTCACATTTTTTCACGGATTTGTCTAAAAATTGGTATTTGTTGGTCATAATGGGTTCCAGCTCCGGTAGAGAAACATTGCATGTATGGGTCCACGATTTGGTATAGTCCCTATATACCGGTACCTCCCTATATTCGGTATTTTGATGGTTTTTGCCACATTTTTGCACTGATTTGTCTAAAAATTGGTATTTGTGGGACGTAATGGGTCCTAGTTCGTGTGGCGAAACATTGTATGTATAGGTCCACATTTTGGTATAGTCCCCATATAATGGTACCTCCCGATATTCGGTATTTTGATGATTTTTGACACATTTTTTTCACGAATTTCTCTGAAAATTGGTAGTTGTAGATCATAATGGGTCCCAGTTCGTGTGGCGAGTCATTGTAATTATAGGTCCACATTTTGGTTTAGTCCCCATATAACGGTACCTCCCAATATTCGGTATTTTGATGATTTTTGACACATTTTTTCACGAATTTCTCTGAAAATTGGTAGTTGTAGATCATAATGGGTCCCAGTTCGTGTGGCGAGTCATTGTAATTGTAGGTCCACGTTTTGGTATAGCCCCCATATAACGGTACCTCCCTATATTCGGTATTTTGATAATTTTGCCACATATTTTCGCGGATTGGTCTTAAAATTGGTATTTGTAGGTCATAATGGGTTCTAGCTCCGTTGGCGAAACATTGTATGTATAGGTCCACGATTTGGTATAGCCCCCATATAACGATACCTCCCAATATTCGACATTTTAATGGTTGTTTTTCAAATTTCTTCTAATGTTTCCTTTACCCTAAGGTGGAGGGTATTAAAAGTCGAACTTTATGTTTTTTTTACTTGTTTTTTAATTTTATTGAAATGTCGGAAAAAGCATAAAATTATAGAATAAGCATATAATTATAGAATAACTGTTGGCACGAATTATGACCTTCAAACGGCCAATAAAACCGTCACACGCTGACCGAATGTTGCTCTGCGGTATTTTGGCCCATTCCCAGCGAAGCGCTTGCTTGAGGGGATCGACACTTTGGTATTTTTAGTGCCAACCTTGCTTTCCAGACACAATAGTCCAACGGCTTGGTATAAGGATATTTTGGTGGCCATTGTGCGCTGAAAATGAAGCGAGGAACTTCATTTTGTAACCATTCTTGTGTGGCGCGTGCTGTTGCTGAGTCCTGTTGGAATGTTCAAGGTCTCCTGCTAAAATGTTTGCGTCCCCAAGGCTTTAATACACCCTCCAGAATATTTTCGCCATATTTTCAGCTGACCTCTTTGGCAAGAAAACATGATCATTTTGTTTGTTTACAAACTGTTGGACAACGCATGTTTTTTTGTTGGAGAAAACCAAATTCGGCTGTTCACCACTTTCGTCCAAGTGAAGCAACTCTTTAGCTATTTTAAGTCAATTTTCTTTCTGTTGCGGTGTAAGTTTTTGCACATTTTTGAATTTCAATGGCTCATTTTCAGTATTTGCGATTGGAATATTGCGATATGTTCAGCTCACGAACCATTTTTCGGCCACTGCGACGGGGGTTTCGATCAAAGAGTTTCTTTTCGAACCATTTCTGCTGATGTTGCTGTTTTCTTCCGTTCACTTCCTTGACGTCGGACTACGCTACCAGTATCACGGTAACGAGCTGGTACGAGACACAGAAGAAGACGACAGCCAAATATAGAGAAATCACACTATCACGCTTGAATTCCATCACGAATAACCTTTTTTCTGGAAAATTTTCACCAAAACGCTTGTAAGCAATATAATGAGCTGTCATTGGAATAATTTTTACAGTTGTTGGACGAGTGGCTTAGAAATTACAGCAGTCTGAAATTGGTTGCAGTTTTTTCATCTCATCCTGTATGGATCTTCCTATCTCGCCGAACTGAGTCGATCTAGCTTTGTATGTCCGTCTGTCCATGTTTATATGTAATCACTCTAAAGGTCGCAATTATGGCCCGATCTTCACGAAATTTAGAATTGAGGTGGGGCTAGAGCCAGAATAGAAGCCTATTGCTTTTGGAGCTGATGGCATAATATTTAGGGAATGAAAAATTTCCTGATGTTGCAGTTGCTCTACAGGTCGCTATTATAGACCAATCGAAGCGGAAGTTAGCATGAAGCTTAGGGCTGGGCAGAAGCCTTCCAAGTTTGATGGGCATCGGGTGATATTTAGTGGGTAAAAATAGACCATAACATTTGTGTTACATAAAAGTCAAATTTTCCATTAGGCCGCGAATATTTTTAATCCCCAAGAAATCCCAAAAAGACGAAGAGGTCAATTCCGACCGTTACGTAGATGTCGATAGTAAATATATCGGATATATATAGCGAAATATATACAATGTATATATACAAAGGAAGGGGATATGCTAGAAGTCGTATATCTCAAGAATGGCGGGACCGATTTGGATAAATTTTGTCAATTCAGAATGCCCTCTTGGCATAAAAGTATAAAATTTAAAAAAATTACATAAAAAGGTGTTATGGTGATGTTAATATTGATTTTTTTTTTAATTTTTTTTTTATTTTTTCATATTTTTTATCGCATGCGATTTTTTTTTCAATTTGACTTATAATACTGATGCGTATATTTTGTAATATTTTTTCACCTTACAACACAAGTTGGGATTATTATGGACAGATTGCAATTATCGTACAATTCCCGCGAAAATTTTCAAAAGGGGTGGGTTAGGCTCAGAAGGGCTAGGTCTATTGTTTTCAAAGATGTCCGTAATATATTTAGGGGTTGGAATGTATCAACAACTAAAAATGTCCCTGATTTTGCTGCCGTTATAAACGCCACAAATAGGACACGAAATCTTGCATAAAATTAAAGTTTAGGATAGCGGGTAGAATGGACCACTACTTTTTTGTGAAGAAATATCAACATTTCCATTCTTATAGGCAAAATCCAAAATACACAAAAGGCCAACTTCTGGCTTTTTTTGCAGATTTCGTTAACGAATATAGCCAAATATCGTAGACAAGCAAATCATATAGATGAGTCTAAATTTGGAGATACAGAGGGGCATCTTGCATTTGGAGATGATCGCAAAATATTTAGGGGTTCAAGTGAATTGAAAACAGTTCCTGATCACACAATTGAAACCAATCGACACGGTGTTTTGCATGCGATGAGAGTTAAGGACAGCGAAGAGGTCTAGCATTTTGGATAAAATTTGAGCTGTAAAATGGACCACAACAACTAACAACACGACGGAGTGCTTAAATATTGGGCAGTGCTCTATGACATAATTTCTAAAGCGAAATTTTCCAAAATGATTATGGACATAAGGGGGTTCTAACATATTGTAGTGTTGTAGGATATCACATGGCCGGCAAAATTTCTCATTAAGTATGTAATTTGTTAATAATCTTATTAATTTTGTATTAACCGTATTCACTAATCAAACTTTAAATTTATTGAGTCCTGTATGAGGACTTGTCATATTGGAAAGATAACTGAATAGTGTATTTTTATACCCTCCACCTTGGAAACGAGGGTATATTAACTTTGTCATTCCGTTTGTAACATCCTTAAATATTCGTCTTAGACCCCATAAAGTATATATATTCATAATCAGCATAAAACTCTAAGTCGATTTAACTATGTCCGTCTGTCTGTCTGTTGAAATCACGATACAGCCCACATTATTTGACGTAGAGCGCCAAAATGTAGCAGAGCTATTTGCATTGTGTCTAGGATGGTTGGTATTGAAAATGAGATATATCGGTTCACGTTCTGGTATAGCCCTCATATAACGGTACCTCCCGATATTCGGTATTTTGATGATTTATGTCACATTTTTTCACTGATTTGTTTGAAAATTGGTATTTGTAGGTCATAACGGGCCCCCGTGCGTGTGGCAATACATGGCATGTATAGGTCCACGTTTTGGTATAGCCCCCATATAAAGGTACCTCCCGATATTCGACATTTTGATTATTTTTGCCATATTTTTTCACGGATTTGTCAAAAAATTGGTATTTGTGGGTCATAATGGGTCCTAGTTCTTGTGGCGAAACATTGTATGTATAGGACCACGTTTTGGTATAGTCCCCATATAATGGTACCTCCCGATATTCGGTAATTTGTTGATTTTTGCCACATTTTTTTACGGATTTGTCTGAAAATTGGTATTTCTAGGTCATAATGGGTTCTAGCTCCTTTGGCGAAACATTGCATGTGTAGGTCCACGATTTGGTATAGCCCCCATACATCGGCACCTCCCGATATTCGGCATTTTAACGGTTTTGCCACATTTTCTTCTAATGTTTCCTTTACCCTAAGGTGGACGGTATTAAAAATTTGGCCCGGCCGAATGTTTTTTTTACTTGTTTTGTATTGGTCGTATTCACTAATCAAACTTTAAATTTATTGAGTCCTGTATGAGGACTTGTCATATTGGAAAGATAACTGAATAGTGTATTTTTTTTTGTTCTCTTTCCTATATTTGTTAGTTACGTTTCTACTCGTCGATATCTAGTAATCACATAATTATAGCTTTTTTGCATTGCAAACCTATGATTGCCTCTGAGAATTTCAACATTTGGGGTAACTGTGTTCTCAATTTAAAATTTCACACAATATGTAGTTTCTTGTTAATTATGTCAGCAATACTAAGGTTAGGTACAAAAGGGAGGCCGCCCCAAGTTAAAAAGGCCTACAACCAGAAGGAAGAATAAGTAGACTTAAGATTTCTGTGTTCTTAACAAACCTCCTTTGATTACACGGTGCGGTAATATTCAATTTTTCAAAATCGAATAATATTATAAAGTAGAGCTCAAAATATGAAACAAACGCTTCAGCGTTTTGAACATTTACTTGGATTGGTAACAAAAAAAAAAAAAAAAAAAACATCAACGGGTATGTTCGGTACATTTTTAAAAATATTTGAGTTAAGTTTCTTGGAAATCTATTTATTTTGAGCATATATTGTCACCGGCATTATTACTGGATAATATCCGGGGAATATAAGTAAACTAAAGTAACCCTCAGTCAAGTCATTAAAGGTATCGTTTAGGTATTTTCCTTCAAAAATTCCTTTTATATGTGATCGTGTCATATCTAAATATTCTACAAAATTGCTCATCATAAAAGTTAACTATAGATCTCAGGATTCATAAAGAATCCAAAACCTACTCAAAATCTCGGTAATTGGAAAAAAACAAATTTTAGGGTTAAGGTAGCACTCATAAAAAGTTCCATAAACCACAGTTTTAGGGGGAAGACGTTCAACCTAAAAATTTACAATGAGTAGACAAAAATATAAAATCTGTATGCATATCGTATATCTACAAAATAGCTAAATCAATTTTCACGATAAAAATATTTCTTAATACGTTTGATAAACTGTGTGTTATTCTTTTTTAAGTTGTTGTGTAAAAGTAATATAAAACAGAGTTTTAGAGAAACAGTGTCATAAGTGTCGAAATAAATAAATACATCAAAGTAAAATACTTCTTTACGAAAATTGAATTGAAAATTAAAGTGATTCAAAACTGAGTTTTTGTATGCCTTCAGCCATATGACTGTATTGCTAAGGGTATCAAATATGATGATACAGCCAAAAACGTGCCTAATTGAAATAAGAGTTTTAGACCCTAAGTCTCTTTGGACCAAATCGGTTTCAGGACATTTGGAGTCGATCAAGCGATGTCCGTCCGTACGTCTGTCTGTCTGGCTGGTGCGCACGATAACTCTCGAAGGGAGTATCTGATTTAGTCAAAATTTGGTACATCGTAATATTCGGAGATGGGCAATATCGGTGCACTCGTTCTGGTACCTCACCCACAGAAGGTCGAAATTTTCAAAACAAAAAAATATTTTCTGCGATTTAGCTCCAAATCCTAATATTTACATCAGCCCTAGGTAAGGTTCAAAAATTGACAATATCGGTCTACTCCATCGAGCACCTCCACCGCTAAGGGTCAAAATTTTGAATAATTATAACTCATATCAAATGTTATTTAAGAGATCGATTGTCTTCACATTTCACACATTCCATTATTTGTACTAACACAAGATCTGCTGTGATAATAGGATATATCGGTTCACTCCTTCTGGTAACTCCCCCACAAAGGGTCAACATTATGAATATCCATGAAGCTCATAAAACAAGAAATTAACATCCGATTCCATTAAGACTTGGTACATCTCAATATTTGCATCAACACAAGATCTTTATCTATAAAACAGGAAAATGTTTGTATGTTTGTTTGTAATTTATGGACTCGAAAGCCGCTGCACAGATTTCCCTTAAAATGTCCAAGTATACTACAATATCGCCTGAAAGTAACATAGGCCATATACATTTTTGAAATTCCACTTGGAACAGGAGATATAGCATCAGAATCGAAGGTACCTCCCAAAAATTTAAATTTTATATGTACATATCTATTGATCGATTATTAACACAGCGTGACGGAATTTGGAACTTAAATAAATTTGCCAAATTATATTGAAAGTGGTTCAGATTTGGATATAGCTCCCATATAATTTGTCGACCTATTTCGTTTATTTAATGCACCAAACACGAAATGTATGTTCGATTCCAATGAAATTTGGATTGAGTGACGGAATTTGAAACTAAAATATATTTGCCAAATTATATTGAAATCGGTTCAGATTTGGATATAGCTCCCACATCTATTTCCGACCGATTTTGTTTATTTTATGCACCAAACACGATACGACTAAATTTGGTACATAAATATTTTTTTTTTCAAATTCCAAATCTGAACCGATTTGTATGTAGCTCCCATATATATTTTCGGCCGATTTTACATATTTGATGCACCCAACGCGATATGTATGTCCCATTCCAATAAAATCGGTTGAGGTTTGGGTATAGCTCCCATATATATATATATATATATATATATATATATATATATATATATATATATATATATATATATATATATATATATATATATATGTATCAAATATATTTGAAAAAAATATTTAAAATATTTATGTACCAAATATATATATATATATATATATATATATATATATATATATATATATATATATATATATATATATATATATATATATATATATATATATATATATATATATATATATATATATATATATATTTATGTCGAGTTCACGCTATGTATCTCCAATTTCAATGAAAGTTGAAATGTGTATCGGAATTTGAAACGAACATACATTAGCCAAATTATATTGAAATCGGTTCAGATTTGGATATAGCTACCATATATATTTTTGGCCGATTTCGTTTATTTGATACACCAAACAAGATATGTATGTATGTTTGATTCAAATGAAATTTGTAATGTGTGACGGAATTTAATCAGAAGATACATTTGTCAAATTTTAAATATTTTTATCTGTCATAACTTGCGAAACAAGTCAGCGATTCTTTACAACTTGCTATATCCAAATATTTCTCTCAACCAGAAACCTGAGATGAATATGGAATTTATGGTTTCGAATAATGTGGGATTTAAACCGCGGATCTCGGTGTGCAGCCAACTAGAAGTTGCCGTCTCAACGTTCAGAGCCATCAACCCGTCTTCCTGAAGCAGCACTAAAACAAGTGTATGCATTGGAAGCAATGCAGTTGTTGTGGACAAAAAATCCATCACTACAAGAACAAACTTTGCTGTGAAAAATATCTGCTAATAGAACTTGAGTCGAACTTGGAGAGTTTTGTGTTTAATTCGTATATGCTAAATCGCAATAAGTTCGAAAAAAATACTGTTTTCCAGAGAACGGCCCTTGTAAGCCATCATCCACACCAAATATGCCTGATGAGGCGCTGAACCAACGGTGAAACGCGTCGCATTTTCACTGCAAATTTCAGATCATTAAGCTCGTCTCGAAAGAGAAACAAACACATAAATCATAAACATATGATCTTCGCCTTAACAAGGCAAAACTCAAGAATTGAATATAAATGTTCGATTTTCTTGTAATTTTGTCCATATCAATATTATTATCTCTATTAGATGAAGTATGAAAATGGAATACTTCGGTATATATGGCAACACACTCACATTTCAACGTTTTTTAAAAATTATCACATATCTCATATAAAGGGAAGGAAGTAGTCGATATAAAATATGATTTTTGGCCTTGAAAATATCACGATGAACGATTTGTTTTTGTTGAGCGAATTTTTGTTCACAGGAGGATTGGCATGAGTTGGTTTCAACATGACGACGTTACTTGCCACACAGCGCAAGCTACATTCGATTTTCCAGTAGTAAACAGATTTGGACGGGTGCATTAGCATTAGTTTTTTTACCCTCCTCCATTCATTCTAAGGAGGGTATATTAGCTTTGTCATTTCGTTTGTAACTTCGCGAAATATTCAAAATAGACCCCACAAAGTATATATATTCTGGATCAGCGTAAAATTCTAGGACGATCTAGCGATGTCCGTCTCTGTCAGTCTGTTGTAATCACGCTATCTTTCGAACGAATTGAGATAGAAGGCTAAAATTTTGCACCAGTAGACAGGTTAAGTTCGTAAATGGTTTATGTCGGTCCACGTTTTCGTAAAGCCCCCATATAACGATACCTCCCTATATTCGGTATTTTCATGATTTTGCGACATTATTTATCGGATTATTTAAAATTTCTTATTTAAAGTTCGTAATGGGTACCACAGCCTAAGACAAAACTTTTTGTATGCAGGTCCACGTCTTCGTATAGCTCCCATATAACGGTATCTTCCGATATTCGGTATTTTGATGATTTCGTATTTAAAGTTTGTAAAGGGTACTACTGACTATGATAAAAAAAAACAAGTAAACCAGTAAAGAAAGTCTTAAAGTCGGTCGGGGCCGACTTTATGATACCCTACACCACTTTCCTAATTTAGTAGAGCTGCGCATAACAATTAAAATCAATCATACACGCTATGATTATAATTATAATTTAAAGTTCAAAGGTCTAAATATGCCGAAGCATTTGTATCTTTTAAATTCGTACTTGTATTACCCATTTGGTGCACAATTAATTTGAAATCGGATAAAGACATATATGGGAGCTATATCCAAATCGGAACCGATCTCGATAAAATTTGGCAAAGATATTTCTGAGCTGTATTTGATATATTTTCCTGAATATCGTTGTTACGGAGTGCATATTACGGCTGTGGGCAACAAATATAACAAATCGGATGAACAGTATATATGGGAGATATAGCTATATCTGAACCGATCTTCACCAAATTTGACATACTAGCTTCTAGACCCAATTCTGTCGCAAGTGCCAAATTTCATCCCATTTGGGCAAATATTAGACGTTTGGTGTACAATCAAAGGTAAATCGGACGAAGTTATATATGGGAGCTATATCCAAATCTGAACCGATCTCGATAAAATTTAGCAAAGGTATTTCTGAGTTGCATTTAATATATTTCCCCAAATATTGTTGTTACAGAGTGCATTTTACGGCTGTGGAGAACAAAAATAACAAATCGGATGAACAATATATATGGGAGCTATAGCTATATCTGAACCGATTTCGATCAAATTTGGCATACTTATTTTCAGGCCTAATTTGGTTGTATGTGCAAAATTCCATACTATTCGTGCTGATATTACACGTTTGGTGCACAATAAAAGGCAAATCGGACGAAGATATATATGGGAGCTATATCTAGCTATTTTTTTTTTTTTGACATTTTTTAAGTTGCTTTGAAATGGTGGAGGGCATTAAAAATTCAGCCCGGCCGAACTTAGCTGCTTTTTTAATTGTTTGCACCCCCTTCGCTTAAAGTTAACTTGCATGCCAGACATACGGAAGGGCCTGATATATATGACATGGTTGAATCGACCCAAAAAGTGGGGTTCAAATCACTTATTGCAAAAAAAAAACAAATGTTTGCCTGAATTCATAAGTCACCATTCTTGGTTTGAACACATATTTTTTTCCGTAAAAACTTTTGTAGGAACATCTTTTAGCAGTAGTGCTTGACAAATTGTTTTCCCATTTTAGTGGCAAATATTCTACTAAGATAAGATTGCTGATCTATCTAATTGTCAGAAAAGTCAAAAAATATCTAAAAAACCTGTATCATCTAAAAGTGGAAGATGTTTTCATCTGAAATTGTTGCCATGCTAAATATCGCACCACTGCACGAGTTTTTCAATTTCAAGAGTGTCACTTTAAAATATGCCGTTACCAGTTTGTACAATTTAACACCTCCGGGAATTTCTATGCCGAATAAAACTATAACACTTTGAATATTATGCAAACTTATCCGACAACTGAAGTAACGTTATTACCCGCTTAAGTCAACTTTGTAGGCTGATTGTTTGCGTCAATTTTTAAAAAACACAAACACACGACGGACAACTTGTCAAATCAAACATTTATCCACCAATCCATCCATTCATCCGCCCTTCTTTCCTTCCTTCCTTCTTTCCACTTACCCAATAACAATATACTGGCAATCAATAAAATAATCCAAGGCATACGATCCGATGGCATTATTTCCGTTCCCGTCAAATATAATGCCACACATATTGGCCACATGAGTAGAGCGTTGAGAAAGCCCAGCGTTGTGAAGGCAAACGCAATTTGTCCAACCGGTGGATCGCCCATCACTTTGCGAAACATGACCTTGATTAAATATTAAACAAAGAACGGGACAGAGAGGACGAA
The DNA here is from genome assembly GCF_030504385.1 of Musca domestica. NCBI lineage: Eukaryota > Metazoa > Arthropoda > Insecta > Diptera > Muscidae > Musca > Musca domestica. The sequence continues at coordinate 43,697,511 of NW_026712114.1, forward strand.
ACAAAAAGACAACAATAATTATACGAAAGAAAAAAAGAAACTACGTTAAAACAACAACAACGACGGAGAAAACAAAAAAATTAACAATTTAACCAGTCTAGCAAGTAGCTAGTCATCATCAATCGATGGCTAAATAAACATATGACTTGCTATGTGACCGATGGACTGATGACTGCCCAACTGACTGATTGCTATGACGGGATACCACAGATGTTAGGAATGTCAACATACTCGAAAGACGGCATAACAGGCGGCTGCCAAGGTGGCCAAAACCACCCCACTTAGTGTCGGACTTTCCGTAATACCATCCATGTACGCCAGCAATGCGATACCCGTATCACAGAGAATAACAGCAACAATCTGTTTGGGAAAAACACAAAAAAAAACAAAAACAAGAAAAAATTAGACACACAAATAATGTTTGTCATTAATACAATTATACACTATTAGGTTGTTGTTGTTGTTGTCGTTGTACTTGCATTAAATGTTACATTTTAATTTCAAAACAAGACAAGTGCCAAGCCCAATAACCGTTCACTTACCCTCACGCCCACAAACTGCTCGTGCAGTATCACCCAGGACAGCAGGTAAACGCATGCCACATTGGTGGCAAACAAGGCCATAGCATCGGTGGCAAATAAGACACGCAGAGATAACGTATAAAGGTAAGTGGTTAAAAGCCATAGTATACAAAATGATAGGCAGCGATTAAGAAAACGTCCTGCAAAAACAAAAAAGGGAAAAAAGACACACAAAGAGAATTTGGATAAGTAGTCTGTAATAACATGGTTGGGTGGTAAAATGATATGACTGATGACTGATTCATCAACGCCCAGGCCGCACGAAACGGCTAAAGCTAGAATCTTGAAATTTTGAGATAAAACTGGTTTTGGGAAATTCGGTAAAAATTCTATTTTGTAAATTCTAATTCTTGTGTGTACAGATAAAATCTTAATATTTGGTATAAAAATTAAGTTTGGAAAGAAATGTTGGCATAAGTAGTTTTTTTATATCCTCCAACAATCTATGGAGGGTATATTAACTTTGTCATTCCGTTTGTATCTCCTCGAAATGTTTATAATAGACCCTTCACAGTATATATATTCAGGATCAGGGTAAAATTCTAAGACGATCTAGCGATGTCCGTCAGTTTTTCCGTTTGTCTGTTGTAATCACGAGAACGAATATGGATAAACGACTACAATATTGCATGCATGCGTAGTTTACCCGTAGGCAGGTTAAGTTCGTAAATGGGCCATGTCGGTCCACGGTGCTACAGCCTATGACAAAAATTGTTATATGCTGCTCCACGTCTTCATATAGCCCCCATGATATGGTATATCCCGATATTCGGCATTTTTAAGATTTCAGCAACATTATTCACCGGAATCGTTTCAAATTTCGTATTGGGAGATCTTAATGGTCAGTACAACCTATGGAAAAAATTTTCGTATGCAGGTCCATGTCTTCGTTAGCCCCTATATAACGGTACCTCCCGATATTCGGTATTTTCATAATTTTTGCGAAATTATTCAAAGTAATTGTAACAAATTTCGTATTTAAAGTTCGTAATGGCTACTACAGCCTATGACAAAAAATTTCGTATACAGCTCCACGTCTTCATATAGTCCCCATGTAAAGGCTTTCATTTAAGTGGTAGTTTTTGGAATTTTATAAGTTCCTTCCAAATGGTGGAGGGTATTAAAGGTTCAGTCCGGCCGAACTTTGCTGCTTTTTTACTTTTTTTTTTTGAAAATGTGTACTGAGCGTAACAGCTGTACTAAGTACTACTAAATTCGGTAAAATTTGGTTGTGGTTGAACGGATTGATCGGGAAATTTAAAATATTGCTATTGGGGTCTCTGCTGGTGGGCAGGGTTCAGATAAAAATTTCGGTTTGGAAACTCGTTCAGCAAGCGTACTAAATGGTACCAAATTTGATGTAAAACACAGATACTGCTTGGAATTTAAAATTTCGCACAGAGATCATTGTTAGTGTGTGGGATTTAGATTTTGAGGTGGTTTGGAAATATATACTTTGGGAAAGTATACTAAATTTGGTATTTGGGTAAGGGATTGAATTGGAAGTCTAAAATTTGGAATTGGGATTACCTTTTGTGTGGTTTGGTTAATACATAGCGGAAGATTTGGAAATACGCATTCAAGAGTACAAAAAGTACTAAATAAACTTTGGTATTTGGGGAAGGAATAGATCTGTAAATCTGAAATTTGGAGTCTTCGAGGTTCTGTTGGATAGACAAACTAGATTTTTCTTTTTTTTTAAATTCTAACAAAAAATGCACCAAAAGTGCTACAATGAAATAAAAATGAAATAAAAAGGCGAAAATTTTCAAATTGCTACGAGAGTCTAGTCTGAGAAAATGGAATGGTATAAGGAGTTGGTTTTGGGATGGCGTACTAAGTGTATTAAATGGTACTAAATTTGGTACAGTTTAATTTTTGGGTGAAAGGATGAATCTAAAATGTTGCACTGGAATCCCTGTTTTTGGGAGGTTTGTGATAAAAAAAAAAGCGGAAATGTCACTAGAAGTGCACGAAAAGTTCAAAATAGTACCAAGTTCAGACTGCTGTCATTTACAAGCCACTCGTCCGACAGCTGTTAAAATTACTCCAGTGACAGCTCATTATATTGTTTACAAGCGTACAAAATCATTTTGTGAGAATTTACCACAAGTGGCTATCGTTAGAGCACTCCAGCAATTAAATGTGAATAAATCTTTTGTGTCTCGTACCCGAAGTCAAGGAAGTGGAAGGAAGAAAACAGCAACATCAGCAAAAATGGTTGGAAAGTAAAGAAGCGACTCGATCGCAACCCGCTTCGCAGTGGCCGAAAAATGGCTCGTGAGCTGAACATATCGCAATATTCCATTCAGCAAATATTGAAAAATGAGCTCGGGATAAAGCCATTGAAATTCCAAAAAGTGCAAGAACTAAAAAGTTGCTTCGCTTGGCCGAAAGTGGTGAACTGCCGAATTTGGTTTTCTCCGATGAGAAAACATTCGTTGTCCAGCTGTTTGTAAACTAACAAAATGATTGCGTTTCTTGCCAAGGAGGTCAGCTGAAAATGTGCACCTTCGGTTGGCCACCAGAATTTAAGCGCCAGCCATGGTGTGGGCAGCTATAACAGCCGATGGTCGCTCTCCGCTCGTATTAATCGACCGTGGCATCAGAATAAATGCCGAACATAATCGCGAAAATATTCTGGAGGGTGTATTAAAGCCTTGGGCACGCAAACATTTTGGCCGCAGACCTTGACATTCCAACAGGAATCAGGAAGAATGGTTACAAAATGAGGTTCATCGCTGCATTTCCAGCGCACAATGGCCACCAAAATCTCTGGATACCAATCCGTTGGACTATTGTGTCTGGAGTATTTTGGAAAGCAAGGTTGGCACTAAAAAATACCAAAGTGTCGATCACCTCAAGCAAGCGCTTCGCCGGGGATGGGCCAAAATACCACAGAACAGCATTTGGGCAGCGTGTGATGGTTTCATTGGCCGTTTGAAGGCCATAATTCGTGCCAAAGGTGATCAATTCGAACAAATCTAAACTTATTCTACAATTTGATGCGACATTCTGCTTCCATTCAATAAAATTAAATTTAAAATTTAAAAATTATGGCGTTTGACTTTGTTGTGGTTTCTTTTATCTCACCCTGTAAAGGGCTTGATATCTGAAGTTTGGAATTAGGGTCGTTGTGCAAGTGTAGCCTGGACATATGGAGGTTGTTTTCTGAAATATGTACTATTATTGCACGAAAAGTGCTGAATGGTGTATCGATGATGTATCGGGTGTAGGGATAGAGAAACAATTCTTAAATTGGATATTTAGATTACAGATCGCATCTGTATTTAAGATTTGGCGGCGGTATGCAAATGCGTCCTATATTTGTATGAATAATAAAAAATGGTACTAAATTTAGAATTGGGTGAGGGAAAATGACTGGAATCCTGAAATTTGATTTTGAAGTCCCTGTTGGTATCTGGAATTAAGATATGAAAGTGGTTTTGGAAAAGTGCATTATATTTTTTCGAAAAGTACTAATTTTGGGATCACTGCTGGTGTTCATGATGGTGAGATGTAGATTGTTTTGAATATGGGTACTAAATTTTGTATTGGTTGCAGGGATAGAGCTGAAGCTCAGATTTGTATACCCTACACCACAAGGTGGTCAGGGTATTATGTCTTTGTGTATTTGTTTGTAACAGGCAAAAGGAAACGAGATAGACCCATAGTTCCTTTTGATGATCTGCATAGAATCACATTTTTAGTCGATTTATGCATGTCCGTCTGTCCGTCTGTCCATGTATTTTTCTAAACAAAGTACAGTTCGCATTTATTGGCCTATCCAGATGAAATTTTGCACAAATCATTTGTTTGGCCCAAGGACGAACCCTATTGAAATTGGAGATAATCGGTCAAAATTTAGATATAGTTCCCATATATATCTTCGTCCGACTTGCCTTTTATTGTGCACCGAATTGTGCAGTCCGAATAGTATGGAATTTTGCACGTACGATCAGATTGGACCTTAAAATAAGTATGCCAAATTTGATCGAAATCGGTTTAGATATTGTTATAGCTCCCATATATATTGTTCATCCGATTTGTTGTTCCGCAGCCGTAATATGCACTCTGTAACAACAATATTTGGGGAAATATATCAAATACAGCTCAGAAATACATTTGATAAATTTTATCGAGATCGGTTCAGATTTGGATATAGCTCCCATATATAACTTCGTCCGATTTACTTTTTATTGTGCACCAAACGTCTAATATTTGCCCAAATGGGATGGAATTTGGCACTTGCGACAGAATTGAGTCTAGAAGCTAGTATGTCAAATTTGGTGAAGATCGGTTAAGATATAGCTATAGCTCCCATATATACTGTTCATCCGATTTATTAACAAGACACTTAATAAAAAGTCTTAGCTCTTATTGATAGCTCAATAACCCTTTTGTACGTTTGATATTGTACATAATCGACTTATACGAAGTTTGTATAAGATTCCCTATTTTCAAAATGTTGTAACAAAATGGACTTCTACTAAATTTCATAAAAATGTTCCGATATGAAAAATGTAATCTTTTGTGTGCGGATTCTGATTCTTTATATTTTTTCAATTTTTGGTTCACTAAAATCAAAATTTTAAATTAATAAAAATCAAAATTTTATTCCACTTACCTATAGTGAACCCCCGATCTCGGAATCCCCTCAAAATATCACCCAGGATCTCGCCTGGCTTATCACATTTTCTCAACGATATTCTCCCCAGTACATAGATGGGGAAAAACAACAGCGAGAAATTTGTGAAAAACCAAGCCGCAAAGAAGGGAGCACTAAAAATATTCGCCTGCTTTGGGGTTTCTGGTGGTATACTGAATATTTTTGTGGCATCCTCAACATCCTCCAGACTGAGCGTGTGATCGTTAACCGGCAGCAGTGAATCAATGCCCAACTCAATGCCCTGTATGTCGGTCACAAAGTCCAATTCATCGACGGCCAATGAATCGATGTCATCGATTGCCGTCATGTATGTGCTGCGATTTAGATATAGGAATTTAATGCAGTGCGTTGCCCCCACCCAGGACGCCGTGACCAGGATGGTGACACAAACACCGAAATACATTTTTTGTGCCAATTCGGAGCAGCAGGTCTCTCGACAGGCTTTAAGGCGGGGAAAACGAGTTGTTGCATTGTCATTTTGGCCAGCTTCGGTGGTGGGCGAGTCGGTATCGATGCCACCACTGGGGCCACCGGCACCTGTTGTTCCACCACCGCCGGCACCGCCACCACCTCTTGCCGCAGGAACTGTACAGGATGATTCAGGATGTATGGTAATAACTTCATTAGGATCTTGTTGGCTAGACGATATTGAGTCTTGGTGGGTTATTTGAGGATTGCTTGCATTGAGTATGTTGGTAAAGCCGCCTCCATATGGACCATTGGGCGAGTCGCCCGTTACCACAACGGAGGGCGTGCGAACACGATGCTGTTTGGGATTGAAGATAGCAGGTATTTCGCCGTCTCGCGTCATCCTCGGTTCGTTGCTGCTGCTATTGCTGCTGATGTTGTTGTTGACAACGTTAGTAGCCACCGTTGCTGTTGTGGGTTGTCGAACCGAATTTTCAAGAGAGTTCTGTTTATTGGAGATTTTTCAAACATATCGAGTGGATGTTGTGTTTCGACATTTAATCATTATGTTCGATAAGTGTGAGAAGAAATTGACTGAAAATAGAAGAGAGGAATACAGCATGTTATTTTATGTATTCAATTTTTAACGCATTTTCTTCAAAGGGACCTTGAAGACCTTTTGAAGGATTTCTATAGATAGAGATTCTTTTGAAGTTATTCTATTCTTTTGAAGTTATTCTTGAAGACCTTTTGAAGGACTGCTATAGACAGAGGATCTTTTGAAGTTATTCTATTCTTTTAAAGTTATTCTATAGACGGAAGACCTTGTGAAGGTCTTCTTTAGACAGAAGAACTTTTGAAGATCTTCTATAGACAGAAGATCTTGCGACAGTCTTCTATATACAGAAGACCTTGAAGGTCTTCTATTGACAGAATACTTTGAAGGTCGCCTTTAGACAGAAGGTCTTTTTTAGACAGAAGAACTTTTGAAGATCCTCTATAGAGTAAAAGCCATTTTAAGGTCTTCTCTAAACTGAATACCGTTTAAGGCCATCTGTCCAAAGAAGAAAAGAAGGTATTCTACAGATAGAAGACCTTTTATAAGATGGTCTTCTAGACATAGTAGACCTTTGAAGCATAGTTAAATACCTTCCGAAGATCTTTCATTAATGAAAGATTATTTGAAGTCTTCGATAAATTAAAGGTCGATATTATAGACAGAGATCTTCCAAAGCTCTTTAATTGAGAGGACATATTTCAAATGTCTTTCAAGGTGATTTAGATGACATCTTTCAAAAATCCGGAGTGGTCAAATTTTCAAGTTCTTTTCACAGCAGAACTTTTAATAGTCTCCTCTAGAGGACAGAATCTCTTTAAAAACATTCTTAGATAGAAAAAAGTTAAAAAGCAGTAAGTTCGGCCGGGCCGAACATTGAAAAGCCTCCACCATTTGTAACGAATTTGGAAATTTTCAAAGAAAAAATTAGAATCCGTTAAAAATCCTGTTAAAATCTTAAAAATACCTAATACAGGGAGTTACCGTTATTTTTAGGTAGGAAATTTTCTGTCACAGGCTGTAGTACCCGTTACGAACTGCAAATACGAAGTTCGAAACAATTGCGGTGAATAATTTCGCTAAAATTACAAAAATACCGAATATAGGGAGACCGCGTTATATTGGGGCTATGCGAAGATCTAGACTTGCATAGTCAATTTACCGAAACAGGCTGTAGTACCTATTAGGAACTTCAAATACGAAATTTGAAACAACTCCGGTGAATAATGTTGTTGAAATCAGGAATATAACGAATATAGGGAGGTATCGTTATATGGGGGTTACTCGAAGACGTGGACCTGCATAGGCAAATTTCTGTCACAGGCTGTAGTACCCGTTACGAACTGCAAATGCGAAATTTGAAACAATTTCGGAGAAAAATGCCTCAAAATACCGAGTATAGGGAGATACAGTTATAAAGAGGCTTTACGTAAACGTGGACATATATAGCCCAATACTTAAGGTTCTGCCGACCAAAGACACATCTGAGTAACATTTTTTCAATGTACTTCAATTTGTTCGGAAGCTAGAACGATTTTCACACACAGACAGAGGGATGAACATCTCTAAATCGACATAGAATTGTTTGTTGATCAAGAATATATACAGGGTTGCCCATATTCGACGGACCCATCTGGCAACGCCATAACTTTTGACAGAGATGTCACATCGCTTAATGACATATCGCGTTTGAAGCGTCAGTCCAAGCAGATTTTTACCATTAACCAATACACGCCACTAAATTTACATTCAACAGAAGAAGTCAATTGTGGAAAAAATGTGAGAAGTGCGCCTTCTAAAAACACCATTAAGCGTTTATACGAAAAATTTTCGACTGGTAAGGCTCTTTCTAGTCCGAAAAGGCCATATAAAAGTCAACCAAGGCGATCGGCCGAGAATATCGCTGCCGTACGAGCCAGTGTTGAAAGGTCCCCAAGAACATCCCAAAAACGCCGTTCTCAGCAGTTGGTCATGGCTCGGTCCACTTTACAACGGATTATTCGCATTGATTTGCATTTGTTCCCGTACAAAATTCAATTGACGCAAAGAATGTTGCCTGCGGACAAGCCTCGTCGATTGGAATGGGCCAAAGGGCCCAAAGGTCCGTCGAATATGGGTATACTTTGTGGGGTCTAAAATGTATATTACGAGGTGTTAGACACGGAATGACAAACTTAATATACCTTTCATACTATGGTGGAGGGTATAAAATTACCATTAAACGGTCTTCAATAGAAGAGAATGCCTTGGTACCGTTTACTATGGTACGGTCTTTTATAGAACAATAGATCTTAAAATGGTCTTTAATAAACATGTTAAATATTTTTGGGAGATCTCTTACAGGAGTTTTAAAGACGCAATGTCATTGAAAAGTCTTCTTACTGAAGATCCTCTATGGACAGAAACCCACTAAACGGCGTTAAGGTATTTTTTTAGACAAAGACCTTAAACATTTTTTTCTTTGACATCTTCACCCATCTCCACCATGGCGTATTAGTGAACCATCAAACATATCACCCATACGCACCCTTGTGCAACATTTAGCAAAATAAATTATTCAAAACGAAAATTGTAATTTGATTTGAAATGAAATGAAATGACCACGTTAGCATTAGCAAACAAGGCTATAACATGCACACAATTATTATTCCAATGCTCTTGGCATTGAAATCGGACGGATGTCATCATCTTTTATGGCTGGCTGTCGACTTCACAACAAGAAATCGAAAGACAAACAACTAAGCCAAACATCCATAACTAACAACAATGGCCACGTTTAATGGTCTCCATTATACACATCCAAACATCCATGAATTTGTCCATCCATCTACATAGTTATACGTAATCCTGTTGTGAGAGAGCCAATGAGTTTTTTTTTAATGTCTTGCCTCGGGTCAAAATGTTGGCCAGTTGTTGTTGTCGTTGCTTCGTTTCCATTTCTTGTCATGTTCAGAGTGGGTCATTTTTGTATGAATTATAAATAAATCGAGAATATTTATAAACTCATCTAACGAAGACTGTATAGACCGGAAACTAGATACAATGTTCGGGTTGAAGGTAAGACAAATGAATTGAAAATGATTTTTGGTGTAATTGGAATTGTAAATATAGAAAAGGGGAGGTCAGCAGGGAATGTAAAACATTCGAATGGGAGGTGTAAATGTTGTACATATGTAACAAGTAGATATTATATGCATACTCTGAAATTATGTTATCCTACACTACTATGCATATTTAGTAGAGCTATGCGTAACAAATAAACGTTTACATAAGGCATTTATGAGAAGTAGTACCAACTATGATATATTTTGAAGTCGTATTATGGCTCTAGATAAGTTATAATTTGAGACCTAAAGCAACTAATATATGGGAGGTACAATCTACTCTGAATCGATTTCCTCTAAATTTGACGGAGACATTTGTGTCTCTAAATTAAAACATATATATCGGAACTATAGCAATATTTTTACAAAATCCATTTGGCTTGGGCTGTTATTACACTTTTGTTGCACAATGCACGTGAAATTGAATATTCAGGATGACGAGAGCTTCTTTTCACTCGATGTGGTTTCCCTTTTCCCAAGCGTTCCAGTCGAACTAGCATTGAAAATAATAGAAGAAAAATGGAAAGACCTAGAACCAGTGACAAAAATCTCAAAGAGTTTATTCATAAAAATACTTAAATTTTGCATCTGTGATAACCGTTATTTTAGATATAAGAATAACTTTTATCAACAAAGGAAAGGTCTTCCCATGGGATCCGCAGCATCTCCGATAGTAGCCGATATTGTGATGGAAGAACTATTGGATAGATGTATGGAAATCTGTGATATTAGACCTAAGTTTCTGACAAAATACATTGACGACCTTTTTGGAATTACAAGTGCAATAAATAATTTACTGACAACATTCAATAGCTACGATCATCGCATTAAGTTTACTATAGAAAAAGAAAGTAATGGCCGACTTCCATACTTAGACTTATTAATAACAAGGAAAGAAAACACAATACGGACGAATTGGTACCAGAAACCTACGGCATCGGGGAGATTAGTCAATTTTCATTCGAAACACCCAAAGACAACAATAATGAACACTGCATCGAACTTTATCAATCGCGTGTTAAATATTAGCGACAAAGAATTTTATACAGAAAACATAAAGAAAATAACTTCAATATTGACTAAAAACTGTTTCCCTTTAAAAACTATAAATATTTTAATAAATCAATACTATAACAATAATAACAAGTAAAAAAGCTGTAAGTTCGGCCGGGCCGAACTTTTAATACCCTCCACCATTTAGTACAAATTTGGCAATTTCCAAAAAAAAAATAAAATAAATAAATAAATAAAATAAAAAAATCCTTTAAAAATTCTGTTAAAATCTTAAAAATACCGAATGTCTATACGACGACGTACACCTGCATAGGCAACTTTTGTCATAAGTTATTACAACATTTAAATGCGAAACTTGAAGAAAAATTTGTTTATAATGTAGCTAAAATCATCAAAATACCGAATATCGGGGGGTACGGTATATGGGGCCTATACGAAGACGTGGACATACATGGTCCATTTTCTGTTTTCTGCTGCAGTATCTATTACGAACTTCAAATACCAAATTTGGAACGGTTCCGTTAAATAATGTCGCTAAAATCATCAAAATACCGAATATCGGGGGGTACGGTATATGGGGGCTATACGAAGACGTGGACCTACATGGCCCATTTTCTGTTTTCTGCTGCAGTATCTATTACGAACTTTAAATACCAAATTTGGAACGGTTCCGTTAAATAATGTCGCTAAAATCATCAAAATACCGAATATCGGGGGGTACCGTTATATGGGGGCTATACGAAGACGTGGACCTACATGGCCCATTTTCTGTTTTCTGCTGCAGTATCTATTACGAACTTCAAATGCCAAATTTGAAACAATTCCGGTGAATAATGTCGCTAAAATCATCAAAATACCGAATATCGAGAGGTACCGTTATATGGGGGCTATATGAAAACTTGGACCTACATGACCCATTTACGAACTTAACCTGCCTACTGGCAAAATATACATGTGTGCAAAATTTTAGCCTTCTATCTCAATTTGTTCGAAAGATAGCGTGATTACAACAGACAGACAGACAGACACACAGACAGACGGACATGGCTAAATCGTCTTAGAATTTTACGCTGATCAAGAATATATATACTTTGTTGGGTCTGACATAAGTATTTCGAGGAGTTACAAACGGAATGACAAAATTAATATACCCTCCATAGTATGGTGGAGGGTATAAAAAGCGACAAACTACGGAAAAACAAAATAAATGCTATAAATCGGTCACTTATATACCCGGACTTTCCGAACGCTTTAAAAACTCCAAATGTTATGAAGACAACAATTACACAATTGCGCCAAAAACCTACAATACGTTACAAAAACTATCGTTATATGGGGGCTATATGAAGACGTGGACCTAAATGTCTCATTTTTTGACTTTGGATGAAGTATCCATTACGAACTTCAAATACCAAATTTGAAACGATTCCGGTAAACAATGTCGCTAAAATCATCAAAATACCGAATATCGGGGGGTACCGTTATATGGGGGCTATATGAAGACGTGGACCTGCACATATAATTTTCTGTCTTAGGCTGTAGTATCCATTACGAACTTCAAATACCAAAATTGAAATAATTCCGGTGAGTAATGTCGCTAAAATCATCAAACTACCGAATATCGGGAGGTACCGTTATATGGGGGCTATATAATAACTTGGACCTACATGGCCCATTTACGAACTTAACCTGCATACTGGCAAAATATACATGTGTGCAAAATTTTAGCCTTCTATCTCAATTTGTTCGAAAGATAGCGTGATTACAACAGACAGACAGACAGACACACAGACAGACAGACGGACATGTCTAAATCGTCTTAGAATTTTACGCTGATCAAGAATATATATACTTTGTTGGGTCTGACATGAATATTTCGAGGAGTTACAAACGGAATGACAAAATTAATATACCCTCCATAGTATGGTGGAGGGTATAATAAACAAAATACAATAAGAGAATGCTGCAGTGACAAAACAGATGGAAACAACACAAGGTCGGCGTCGAAGCTTGGCGATATTTTGTAAAACTTTGTTATATGTTTAAACAGTATTGTTCCTGATGATGTCTTCCGTTGGAGGACGAAATATCGAAAATAATAAATAATTAAACAACAACAACAAGAAGACCTCGAGCTCGTTTTTTATTAAATTTACAGTTGTAACAATTGAATGAAGATATATTCGGAAGCTATATTCAAATCTGCACCGATCTTTATAAAATTTAACAGAGGTATTTGTTGTATGCTGTATCTGATAGTTTTTGTGGAGTCCATTTTACGAGGGATTTAAATACATAATCGGATGAAGTGTAGATATGGGACCTATAGCTATAAGTGGACGGATTATCACAACTTTTGATACAAGTTTCTAAAATTCATCCGATTCGGACCGATTAAAATGACGAATGACACTACGTATGGGAGCTATATCTAAATCTAAACCGGGGTTTAATGGACTTCGGCTTTGGGTAAAATTTTATCTAAAGCAGATTATAAATGTCACCTGCATTTTGTTCACAAAAATACATGGACAGACAGACGAGCGGACATCAATAAATCGATTCTGAAAGTGATTGTAACCATGAGTCTGTATCGTCTATTTCTACGTATTACAGAGACATAATAACCTGTGCCACTGTGTGGTGTACCCTCGTGTTAATCGTGAAAATATTCTGGACGGTGTAGCCTTGGGCTACACAACAGGACTCACCACCATCGAATTTAGCACGCGCCACCCAAGAATGGTTTCAAAATTAGGTTCCTCACTTCATTTTCAGCGCACAATGGCCACCAAAATCTCTGGATACCAATCCGTTGGACTATTGTGTCTGGAGTATTTTGGAAAGCAAGGGTGGCACTAAAAAATACCAAAGTATCGATCACCTCATGCAAGCGCTTCGCTGGGAATGGGCCAAAATACCACAGAGCAACATTCGGACAGCAGAGCAACATGCATTGGCCGTTTTAAGGCCACAATTCGTGCCAAAGGTGATCAATTCGAACAAATCTAAACTTATTATAAAATTTGATGTCAGTTCCGACATTGTTTGTTTTCATTCAATAAAATTTAAAAATTATGGCGTTTGACTTTGTTGCAGTTTTTTATCTCATCCTCTAAAATATCTGAAATCGTGTATTCCTATATATATTTGGGACCTACAACAAAACAAAAATTGGTTTGGATTTTTTTTTTGTTTTGTACAGAAAAGAAGATTAAATTCATGTGAATCTCGAATGCCAAATTTCATCCAATTTCGTTGACATCTTTATAAGGCAGCCTTTCTCACAATATATGCATTAGTAGTGGTGTAAGACTCCCTTGCACTGCCAAATCAACAGCAAATGAAAATCGAGAGAGAATACGTGTGCTTGGTTTATACTTTTCCGTTTGAGGCTGCTCATATCTGTTATATGGTTATTTTACTTAAATGTGAACCGATTTAGGAATTTTTTGTACACCCAGTTGAGGTAGCCAAATGATAAATGGCAAAGACAACTATTTTTTCTATGGTATACAATTTCACATATTTCCATATAATACTTGGTCATTCGAAAAACATTATTAATTTTGCACAAAAAAAAATATATATATATATATAAATATATATAATAATATATAATGTTAAAAATAAATTTTTATTACAAGCAAATGTTATTTGATAGTTTAATTCCAAAATATTATTTTTAATTTCACCTCAATTTCTTGGCTTAATGTTTGACTTTACCCAAAAAGAAGAAGCAAAGAGAATCCACTAAAATCCTTAATGCGAGGTAATTTACATAGAATGTGTAATTTTTCCTTTTCAACGAGTTCAAAACACTCTAACTTGAAGGTAGCATTGAAATGAAGGTCTTGACCTTGCCCAGGCATAATAATTAGTAAATGTTGCCTAGCTGCTTAGAGTCAAGGTAATGTAAATAGCTGGTGAACACAGTGTTACATTACATTGGAATATGTTACTGTGGTGGGCATAACAAATTGATACCACACATGTTTATCCAGCTTAACAAATCTTGGCCTCATTGCCTTTATCCCATTTGGCTTTTGGAACGAAACATCATTTGTATTTCCATGCTGTATATATTTTAGATCTAGGTAAAATGTCCGTTTATCTGTTTTAATAACTCAATCTTTAAATTTTCAGCCGCATTTACCAACAAATTGTTATTTGGCACTTCGGGTTCTGAAGGGGTAGAATGTAAATTGTACTAATTCGAAAAACCTTTCATTTGTTTTAAAGAGTACATTTTTATACCCTCAGTCATATGGTTAGACAGAGGGTATATATCATTTGATACGGCCAAAACGTGCCTGTTCGAAATAACGATTTTTGACCGTAGGTCTCTTGGACCAAATCGTTTTAAGGACATTTCGAGTCGATCTAGCGATCCTAATATTTCCATCAGTGCAATGGCAGGTGCAAACGTGGACAATATCGGTCCACTCCATCAAGTACCTGCCCTCCAAAGGATCAAAATTTTGAATAATTATAACTCTTATTAAATGTGATATAAGAATCCGATTCTCTTCAAATTACACAGATCACAATATTTTATTAACACAAGGTCTGGTGTGAGTATGGAATATATCGGACCATTCCTTCTGGTACCTCCCTCTCAAATATTCAACTTTTTCAAAATCGATGAAGCTCATAAAACGGAAATTAACATCCAATTTCATTTAGACTTGGCACATCTCATTATTTCTCTCAACACAAGATCTGTTATAAAGATGATAGAGATCGAGTCCTTCCTTCTGATACCTCCCCACAAAGGGTCAAACTTTCGAATAACCAAAACGATTATAAAATCCGAAATAAACTTCCGGTTCTCTTCATATTTCACTCATTTAATTATTTCTACTCACACAAGATCTTCTGTGAAGATGTGATATAACGGTCTACTCCTTCTGCTACCTCCCACACCGATTTCATTTAGACTTGGTACATCTCAATATTTTCATCAACACACGATCTTATAATATAAAGATGGTAGAGATCGGACCATTTCTTCTAGTACCTCCCCCCCATATGGTTCAATATTTGAAATACAAAACGCATAAAGAAAGAGAAATAAGCATCCAACTCTCTTCAAATTTCACTCTTACAAACATTTTCCCTAACACATGGTCTGTTTTGAAGATGATATATATATGGGTGAACCCCTTCTGGTATCTCACCCACAAATGATTACCAATTTTATACCCTCCACCAAAAAAAGTATGGATATATTAAGTTCTTCATTCCGTTTGTAACTCATCGAAATAATTGTTTTAGACCCAACAAAGTATATAAATTCTTGATCAGCGTAAAATTCTAAGACGATTTAGCCCTGTCCGTCCGTCTGTCCGTATGTTGTAATCACGCTACAGTCTAAACGAATTAAGATAGGAAGCTAAAATTTTGCACAGATCTCTCTTTTGTCTGATTTATCCACAATTTTCAATGGAATTGTCTGAAATTCCACAAAAGGAGTCCCTTGTGGGCATTTTACCCCCTCAAAAAGAATTGTCTATATATGTCCACGATATCGTATATCCCCCATATAACTGTACCCCCCCCCATATTTGGTATTTTGTTGTTGTTTTGTTGTTGATGTTAGCCACACTTTTCAATGGAATTGTCTTAAAATCCCCACAAGTAGTTCCTTGTGAGTACTTCACCCCCTGAGAGAGAATTGTCTATATATGTCCACGATATCGTATATCCCCCATATAACGGTACCCCCCGATATTCGGTATTTTTATGATTTTATACACATTTTTCATCGGAATTGTCTGAAAATCCACACAAAGAGTTCCTTGTGGGTACTTTATACCTCGGCAGAGAATTCTCTATATAGGTTAACGATAACGTATAGCTCCCATATAACGATAGCCCGCGATATTCGGTATTTTGAAAATCCACACAAGGAGTTCCATGTGAGTACTTTACACGCAGACATAGATTTGTCTTTATAGGTCCACAATATCGTATATCCCCCCATTTCGGCACCTTCCTATATTAGATATTTTAAAGATTTTAAAAGAATTTTAATGGATTTTATTTTATTTTATTTTTTTTTTTTTTTGAAAATTTTCTAATTTGTTCCAAATGGTGGAGGGTATTCAAAGTTCGGCCCGGGCGATCTTACTGCTTTTTTACTTGTTAATTCTTTTGTCTGTCATAACTTGGGAAACAAGTCAGCGATTTTTTGCAACTAAATATTTTTCTCAACCAGAAACCTTTGATGAATATGAAATTTATGATTTCGATTCGATTTTCTTGTAATTTACCTATATCTGTATTAGATGAAGTACGAAAATGAAATACTTCCGTCGACTATATCTGGTACATCCAGCACATTTTAACATCATCTAAAAATTATCACATATCTCATATAAAGTGAAGGAAGCAACCGATATAGTCCTAACGTGCCACGTCGCAATCTGTATATCATATGTATTTAGGCCCGATACGAAATTGACAATATTGGCCAATTCCTTCGGAACCTACTGCATAGAGGATCAACAATTTGAATAATTACATAACTGAAGTCAAAATATATTTAAAAAAATCGACCATTGTCTGAGGGTATACATCTGTCGGCAAAACCGACTGATACTTTTTAAATTATTTTGTGTACACTTTTAAAATATTTTTTAGATACCCATTTCGTCTATTGTTGGAGGTAATCGATGGCGAAAACTAGTCTTATTTATTGAATTTCTTAAATAAACTCCGTCCATCGCCATAGTATCCAAACACTGTGTTCAAAATTCCAAAAAAAAAACAAATTAAACCATAAAATATACCATAATCCTCACTAAATTCAAATACTAACTAGAAACATTTCCGTATTGTTACTGAGTTCATACGCCCCTCCCAAACCACAAACTACTTTCGTAACTGGTGAAAATTCAAAATGATGACCATGTTAAAAATCACAGTAACAAATATTAGCCACGACAAGAAGAAGAAGAAGAAGCAAAAGGACCTTCTGACAGGGCATAGAAAGGCGCGAATGAAAAAGTGAACTACTCGCAAAGAGTCGTGAAAGTTGCTTTAGCCCGGTGAATGTGGCACGCAAAGCCCACATAAAATATTCACTTTATTTCGTTTCTTAGTTGTCGTCGTTGTTGTTGTTGTTGTTGTCGCCGTTGCTTGCTTTCAAATGCAAAACTGCTTAACAGACATTGCGGCTGTGGTGAATATTAAACTCATCACCCACTTTGCGTGCGTAGGCCCGGGGCTTAAAAATGTTTGTGAATTTTTTGGCGCGATAATGTGCACTCACCTAAACTGCCACCTTATTTACGTGCGCAGTACATATTTACGTTCGTACGTACATACATATGTACAAACATAGTCATGTGGTACTCGTTTACCACTTAGAGCTACTCAAAAGCAAAATTTCACGTGCTGCTCTCGCCTTTTTTCTTAATTAATATAAACACGTAACATCCATTTTTTGTTTTAGAAATAGTTTCTGCGGTTTTTTTCTCCAGAATATCACATTATGAAAATTGCACACAGTGTTACGAGTTGAAGTTTTAAAGGGAATATGTAATGAGTTTTTGAGGGTTGAATCGACCAGCAAAAGTAAATCCCAGCAAAGACAAAACGAACTTTTGATGCATTTCCGAATTTATATGTTCCAAACAACTTCAAAATACTAATACAATTGCAAAATGATTTTAAAAAGGTAACGTGGAACCGAATAATGAGACCTTCATTGCAACATAGGCCTGCACAAACACGTGTTTTACGATGTTAACTATCAATTGGGATATGAATATTATGATGTAATGGATAACTACTTACAAACCACCATCCCAACCCGTTACATAAACATGCAACTTTCAACAGCAAGAGCAGTTAAATTAGTTTTAAATTTCAGCACACTTCATATTTTTATGGAGGGCATATTAACTTTGTCATTCCGTTTGTAACTCCTTGAAATACTCATGTTAGACCCTATAAATTATACATATTCTAGATCTGCGTAAAATTCAAATAGTTTTGGTTTTCGTATACCCCCATATATCGGTACCTCACGAAATTCGGTATTTTGATGATTTTAGCGCATTATTTGCTAGAATTGATTGAATATCTTAATGGGTACTACAGCCTATGAAAGAAAAATTCTGTGTATGTTCATGTCTTCGTATGCTCCCCTCCCCCATACAACGGTACTTCATTATCATTATCGGTACCGTCATTATCTACCGGAATTGTTTAAAATTTCGTGTTTAAACTCCAGAATCGGTACTGCCTATGACAGAAAGTTGTCTAGGCAGGTCCACGTCTTCGTATAGCCCACATACAAAAATACATCCCATTATTCGGTATTTTGATGATTTTAGGGACTTTTTCACCGGAATTGTTCCAATTTTGTATTTAAATTTTTGAATCGGCACCTCGTATCGCACAACATATAACGATGCCTCCCAATATTCGGCATTTTGTGATTTTAACGAAATTGTTTCAAGTTTGATGATTTTAGCAACATTATTCACCGGTATTGTTTCAAATTTCGTATTTGAAGTTCAGAATAGGTACTACAGCATATGGCAATTGCTTATGAGGGTCTACGTCTTTGTATAGCTCCCATATAATGGTATTCATTTAAGCGGTTATATCGACGGATTTTTTTTAATTTTTCAAGTATCTTCCAAATGGTAGAGGGTATTGAAAGTTTGGTCCGTCCTAACTTAGCTGCTTTTTTTACAATTTTTTGTAATTTTCTCCTCGAAGTCTTTTGCCTTTAAGACAAGAAGGTGAACAGAGGAGAAAGGAACTACCCCTGGGCCATTTATGGACGTTCAAACCATGAACAAATTGTCGAACATCCGACACATATGCAAAAGATCTGAAGCTGAATTCGGATACGTCTGTCTGAATTTTGGTTGTTTTCAGGATTTTTGGTATAATTTCTTTCTCTTGTTAGAAAGCACTCCGACAACTAAAACACCATCAAATGTATTATTAAACCACATGTCTCTGTGAAGACATCAGTTTCTTGTCTTTTGATTCCATGCCCGATGTTCATGTCAGTGTGCCAGGATGTCCGATTATCTGTCTAACGGTTTTTTAACATATCGGTCAAATCTTCTGTACTTCGTCCAAAAAAATTTCAGACAGAGGAGCACAGTCCTCTGTCGAGAAGGCAATGGCCCTCACCTGTTACGCCCATCTGCCTCCTAAACAAAGTGTTTTGATCAGTGGTTAGGTAAAGACTCAAATTTTTCAGATGTACTTCGTAACATTTTTATGGTAAATCAAGAAGTCTATTGTCATTCGAATTATTTAATTCGAGAATTCTAATTGTAAATTCGAGTTTCCAGAAATAATGAATCCTAAAGCTGAGGGTGTACAACTAGAGGTATCAATCTAGTTATGGTTCAGTACAGCAGCTCCTAAACATATGGTAATTTCACAAAGGCTTATATATTCATGTCACTCATACGCAGTTTTTTTATAAAAAGATCGGAATCCACGGAATTAGTTCGTTCGATCGACCTAGATTGGCACAACTCTTAGGACAAAACTTACTTTAATTTCTAAGATTTTTTGTCATATTTGTAGTAGATTC